>NW_026899829.1:0-99864 GCF_033153095.1 Gastrolobium bilobum
TAGTGGAAATTGGAATTGCGATCGATTGCCTAAAAGTTGATAGCTTGGTTGTACTTATAGAGTGGATTGAGGAGCGTTATATATATAACCGCGTATGCCACTTATGGTGGAAAGTGTGTGAAAAATGCACAATGTTGATGTTGTTTTGGTTAGGTACTAATGATGTATGGTCGAGTGCTTCTGGTAGCTTTGAATATTCCGAGAAACTGATATACCAACCAATGGTGAATGGTAAAAGTAGTGGCAATGATGGATATAGTTTTATGTGACTTGACAATTAAGTTTCAAAGATTCCTATAGGATGTGACTTGTATGTGAGAGATATGGCATTTTTAGTGGTCCATTAGGTACTAGTGAAATGGGTTTGGAAAAATGATTTGTCCTAAGGTATTTGGTGGAAGTTAGTAAAGCGGTAAAGTAATAGTGTTTAGAGTTTGACATCCATGCTAAAATGATGATGGTTATGAAAAAGTGATAAATAAGTGGAATGTATGGTTAAATTGCAACATCGGAATGGAATGAAAAGTTAAAAGTAGTTAGTGGGTGAAAATATTAAGCATGATGCCTTGTGTGGAGGTCATTGATGAGTGTTGTGTTTAGACTGTGAGAGGTCTAAGTATGGGGTTGAGCTGACTGAGTTGATAAAGTTGAGATGGTTAAATTAATAAAGAGAGTAACAATGAGTGTAAATTATGAATATGAGTTTGTAGATGGAAAAATTCAGGAGTGTGTTTGTGGTTAAAGGACCTTAAATGGTTAATCGGAAACATAAACTATTGTGAGGATTGTTAGTTTCGTATCACAAAGAGGAAGATATAGCTGTGAGTACCTAAGAAGAGGTGAAGACACGTGACAAGGAAAAGTAAAGTATATGAGTATAGAATTTAATGTGAGTCGGAATTGTAGGAAACGACAAAGTTCCTTTGAAACTAGAAAGTACGTGCTTCGGTAAAAGCCAAGAAAACAACGAAATGATAAGAGTAGTAACAGTAATGGAAAGGACTGGTATGTTTGGAAATGGTATTGGTTGAAACAGTGAGGACAACGAAAAAAGTTAAGTACTAAAGAACGTAAGAGTTGGAAATACTCCAGGAATAACTAGTTAAGGTGCATGAGAACGGTTAGAGCCTAGTATGGAAACGATTAGATGCTTTTGAGAACGACCATGGGTCAGAAAGATGGATAGAGATGAGAATGAGGTGAATTGATACCAATAAATCTGTAATATGGTTATGTTATTGCCAAAAAATTAGCGAAAGTGAAACGGTAAACCAGAGAAAGTTAAAGTATTGTGAATTAAAGGTCGTGGCACCATAAGTAACAAGTTGTAAAATGAGTATATTATGAACTACAAATAACGAAAATGCAACAGTGGTTTAAGGAAACAGTGAAAATATAATGAATTAAGGGGCCAGATTCCCGAAATTATCAAGTTTGTGAAGAATTGGGTAACGATGGATACCACAAAACGAGGTTGTTCCTGTGACGAAAGTAAAAATTGTAAAGATGTACGACTAAGGAGGCTAGTAGAGAGTGAAAGATGAGATTCTCAAAGTACACCCCGTGTTACGGGATCATTAGGATGTTAATTTTGCGGACAAAATTCTAAAAGGTGGGGTGATTATAACACCTCACAATTCTAAATTAAGTAATTAATACATTGAGTGAATAATTAAGTGATGGATTAGTGAAAATCCTAAAGATTAGGCCAGAATACAAAGAAAGGGCAAAACGGTAAATTGCCAACACACAACCCTAGGAAGATAAAAATTGAGTAGAAGGTCTCAGATGATAAAAATAACCCTGGAAATGGATTCAGAGCGAAAAATTGAGTGGATATGTAAGTTTCAGAAAAATCAGTGAATAATGTTTTTCGCGGGTAAAAATACCGCTGTACGATTGCACCGTAAAACGTGCTGATTGAGTTTTGAACTCTAAGTTTCAAATATGAGTTATAAATGGTTTATTGAGTTAGGAAATATGAATTTTGATAAAATCTGACGGAATTAAGTCAGTTTGGGGAAGCGTGTCAACGGCGCACGCAACAGCTTAAAATAGTGTTTTCTCCGAACGATCGAAAAACTCCGAATTCATCTAATCAAGTATAATTAAAGGACAATGATTAATGTTAAAAGTTAGAGTTTCTAAATAGGTTTTGAATTTATGGATGTTTAGTGGAATCAGAGAAAAATTCAAATGAGTTTGAAATCGCGTGAGGTGGCGGTGGGACCCATCCCACTTAAACCACTTAAGCCACATCATCTTAGGACACTATTCATCATCTTCTCTATCCCTCCTTCCTTGCAACCCGCAGCCCTCCTCTTCCTTGGCCACTTCCACTTCAAATTTTCTTTTCATCATAACTTAGTCATTTTGGCACCAAATCAAGTGATTCTTGTGTGAAAATTTGTTGGAAATGGCCTTCTAAACACATTGGCACTAGTGGCAAGCCTTGAATTCAGCTATATTTTGCAAAAATCCCTCCTCAAGGCTGCGGGTCAAGCTTGGAGATTTGTGTTCATGGAGCTTCTAGGTGCTCCAATGGTGGAGTATGTTTAGGAGGAGCCTTGTACCTTCCATTTGGGTGAGTGTTCTTGCATTTTAATTGATTGAATGTGATGACTTGAATCTTGAACCCTAGACCTTGCATGGTTGATATGTGATGTTAGAGAGCTCAATTGAAAAATATGTATTAGATGATAATACCTTAGAATGATGTATTAAAGCTAGAAATACAATGAAAATTTTAAGTGAAAATTGATGATATTTAACTTAGTGGATTTTGAGTTCATGACTTTGGACTTTTGAGTTTTGTGTTGAGGCTTTCTTTGGTGATTTGTGGTATGCTTGTATGATGATATAATGGATTGTGTGGTGGTTGAAAAGTGTTAGAATAAATGGAAAATAATAACTTGTGTTTAGGGACATAAATGAACCTAGAGTGAATTATTTAGCAAAACGATGAGTAAAAGACGTAAAACGGAAAAACAACACTTGAATTGGCCTCTTGGCAAGCTAAGGAAGCATAATAAAATGAGAAAGAAAATTTAGAAAAATAAATCCTAAAATAACACTACAAGGGCCGAACCATCATGGTGATGGGAAGGATTTTTGTGTTTTTTTCGCGTTTTGACGTAAATTGACGTATACTGACGGCTGTACATGGTTGTGTAGGTTGTCGTACATCGAATTGAATCCTGAACAGTGAATCAGTGAATTGCCCTTGGTCCTGGACCAAGTGGATTGAGGTAAGTGATTGTATTATGCATGTGAAATTGAGATTTGGCATGCATTTTGTGAACTTTGAGTAAGTGGGAACGTCCTATGTGTAGGCGTTCTGTTGAGTAGCAGACTTGGAACATAAGCTGCTGCGGAGCTAAGTGAGAAAACTGTTTAAGGTAACCTCTTGGTACTGGGACTTGTTCCCCTTTTCTGTTCCACCTTGCCAGTTGATGGCAACGGTAGGAAGTGTATATGAGTAGTATAGAACACATGAGCATGCATGCATTTTTACAATGGGTACTTATGTACCGAGTGTCTGGCCAGTAGACAGTTTTCTTAGCCTTCGGGCAATTTCGGACTTCCACTGGATAGGTCTCCAAGAGGGAGTTCCAATTGACCGTGGGTCATGGTGTGTGATCCGGGTAGGAGCACACTAGGAATGTCTTTGGCGTTTTGGATGGTTGGGGCATCATGGTTGTGGTTTTTTGAACGCACCTTGGATGATACCCATAGGCTTATATATGCCCAGGGCGTACGTGGTATTGGTAGCTACCATCCCGTATCGTCGTAGTTTGTATCTCTATATTCCCCATTTCTCTAAAACCCTTTCTATATCCCGTTTTAAAAATTGGTTGTTGTATTCTATTCATATGCATCGAAGTGAACCATTGGGCGAAGTTTTCTCCAGAACCTCTGGGTTATTGAGATATATTCGTATATCTCACCCCGTCTCGGGGCATTTATTTCAGGATGTACCTGTGGCGTTGGAGCAGCGGGCAAGAGGCCCGCAGAGTGATAGAGGAACATTTTCAGTATTTGGCATATTGTTCATGTTAGCATACCTAGGTCTAGTAGTTTGTATCATTTGAATTTATGTTTAAATTTGTAATTGGAGTTGTAATATCTTAAAGGGTAATTTGAAGTTGAAGTCATAGGTTGTAATATTTAAGTATATGCTAGAGTTATGATTATATGCTTATATTGTGAAACTACATGTAAATGGGACCTTTGTGATTGAAACAAGTAAGGAATATAATGTGAGCTCTATAGTATAAACTGCCTAATAACTATAAACTGGATTGGGTTGTAAGTGCCCCAAGGCGTTGTTGGTCCTTGTGTGTGCCATCCATTGGATTCTTACTGGATTATTGTTGGATTATTAGGTACTTTGTGTTGGGCTTCCTCCTTCAATGCTAAGCCCAAGCCCATTTGAGGGGTTTCCTAAAAACCCTAACCCTAATTTCCACCTCTTCTATATATACTCATTAGTTGTGGGTGGAGGCTAGGTCATATTTGAGAGAACAAATTTGAGAGAAAAATTATTTGATTGTTTGAGCAAAGCTTTATGCTTTACATTTGAGAGATCTCTAGAGAGTGTTTGAGTGAAACATCTCTAGGGTAGTTTGATTATCACCATTGTTGGAGAGGTTGAGTTAACCACAACATTGGTGTATTTGATTCGTTGTAACCATTATTTTCATAGTGGATTTTTTGATCTGGACTAGGTACCGTGGGTTTTTACTTCTTCATTGGAGAAGGTTTTCCCACGTTAAATCTGGTTGTGTTCTTCTTCTCTCTCTCCTGTTTTCGTTTTGATTTTTCCGCTGTGCTGCCTGACCTGGTGAAGTTCAGGCCGAGGTATTGTCGAGATCCGAGATCAGGATCTTGTTGATTGACTTCCGCACAAAGGCCCTTGAGCCTATCTGAGGGAACCGAGTTCCCAACAGTGGTATCAGAGCCCGAGTTCGACGGGTTATGAGGGAGAGGAGATGGAGACCAGTGGCATAACTCATGATGGTGATATGTTCAAGTTGACCGCAGACAACTTCACTTATTGGAGACCGATGATGGAAGATCATCTCTACTGCAAAGATCTACATGAGCTCATTATCCTTGATGAGAGACCGACAGGAAAAACTGATAAGGAGTGGGAGATCCTGAGTCGGAAGGCGGTAGCCACGATCAGGAAATATATTGACAAAATCCTATTTGAGCACGTGTCCGAATTCACGAACGCGTATGAGTTGTGGATAAAGCTGGAGTGCATGATTCAGAAGAAGACTCCCAGGAACAAAGCACACCTGGTTCGCCGACTTGTTAAGCTTGAATACAAGGATGGCATGAGCATGATTGAACACCTGAACACCTACAAAGGTATTGTGAATCAGCTGTCAAAGGCTGATATGAAAATTGATGAAGAATTGCAGGCATTGCTGCTGTTGAGCTCGCTGCCAGAAAGCTGGGATACTCTGGTGGTGACCCTGAATAACTCGACTCCAGATGGAAAATTGAAGATGGATGTCGTGACAGACAGCCTCCTGGGCAAAGAATCCAGGAGAAAAGAACGAGGTACTTCGAGTACGTCTGAGGCCAATGTTGCTGAGAACAAAGGGAAATCTGACTCCCGTGGTAGAAGTAAGAGCAACGGTAGAGGTCGTGACAGACGAGATAAGTCCAGAGGTCGGTCAAAGTCGAAATATGAGTTGAAGTGCTTTTACTGTGGAAAGACAGGCCACAAGAAGCCAGACTGCTGGACCATGCAGAATGATGAGAAGAACGGCTCTGTGAAGCCGGATCAGATTATTCCCAAGAAGAGGGAAGACAAGAGCACCACTGCGGTGACAGCAAACCCTGATGCCGATATATTCCTCCTAGGTGAGGATAATTATTTGAATATTGCATATGATGACTGCACATGGATTGTTGACTCTGGTGCCTCCTTCCACGTTACTCCACACAAAGGTTTTTTCTCCTCTTATCGAGATGGTAATTTTGGAGTCGTGAAGATGGGAAATCAAGTGACCAGCAAGATTGTTGGTGTCGGTGATGTAACTCTGACCACAGATGTCGGGTGCCGACTTGTGTTGAAGGATGTGAGGCATGTTCCCGACATGCGTTTGAACTTAATCTCAGTAGGCAAACTTGATGATGCCGGGTTAGTGAACTACTTCGGTAGTGTTAGATGGAAGCTGGCCAAGGGAAACTTGGTCGTGGCCCGAGGTAAGAAGGAAGGCTCCTTGTACGTTATGCAAGGAAAGATCAATGGCGGAGAAGCCAATTATGTTCGAGATGAACCTAGCTTGGAGCTATGGCACAAGCGCCTCGGCCACATGAGCGATAAAGGGCTCCAGATCCTGAACAAGAAAGGATTACTGACTGGGTTGAAAGGCCAAGCGTTGGAGAGTTGCACGCATTGCCTAGCTGGAAAGCAGCACCGGGTTTCTTTTGTGAGACCGGATCAACCAAGACGACGCAGGTATATTCTTGACCTCGTCCATACTGATATCTGCTCCATGTCGGAAAGATCCCTTGGAGGAGCTCAGTACTTTGTTTCATTTATTGATGACCATTCCCGCAAAGTGTGGGTGCATTTGTTGAAGTCTAAAGACCAGGTACTCCAATCCTTTAAAGAATTCCATGCTATGGTTGAAAGGTAGACTGGCAAGAAATTGAAGGTGGTCTGATCTGATAATGGTGGTGAGTATTGCGGCCCATTTGATGCATACTGTAGAGCGGCCGGGATCCGACTTGAGAAGAGCCCCCCAAGACTCCACAGTTGAATAGACTGGCTGAGAGGATGAACAGAACAATTGAAGAGAACGTACGAAGCATGATATCCAATGCCGGGTTACCAAAATCATTCTGGGGAGAAGCCGTCAAAACAGCTGTTGACTTGATCAACCTCTCACCATCACGGCCACTTGAAGGAGAAATTCCAGAAGAAGTCTGGACAGGTCGGAAAGCGGCCTACAATCAATTGAAAGTATTTGAATGCCGAGCTTTCGTGCATATCCCTAAAGATGAAAGGGCCAAACTCGATGTGAAGATAAAAGAATGCATCTATCTTGGTTCGCCGAGATGTGAGTTCGGGTTCCGACTTTGGGATCCAATCAATAAGAAGATCGTGAGAAGCCGAGATGTGATCTTTCATGAGCATGAGAACATTCATGACATCTCGAAGCCCAAAGTCCGGGTTACTGTAAGACATAAAGAACCCATCCCTCTTGTCCGAGCTGAAGCAGGGGGAGAAAATCAAGAAAATGAATAAAAAAATGATCAACAACAAGCTGAAGATGACCCAGAAATTGAGGTCCGAGTTGATGAAGAGATCCGGGATGAAATTGATGAACCGGGTTCTCAATCTGAAGAACAGTCGAGATATCCAACTCGATAAAGAAGACCCTCTACAAGATACCCATCCGATGAATACACCGTTGTTGCTGAAGGCGGTGAGCCTCAGAGTTATGATGAGGCTGTGACGAGCTCAGAGAAAGAAGAATGGGAAAAGGCAATGCAAGACGAGATGAAGTCTCTGCACGAGAATCAGACTTATGAGCTGACCGAGTTGCCTAAAGGAAGACGAGCTTTGGAAAATAAATGGGTCTACAAGATTAAGAATGAAGAGAACGGGCAAAAGCCGAGATACAAAGCCCGGATTGTAGTGAAAGGCTGCAATCAGAAGAAAGGAGTTGATTTTGAGGAGATTTTTTCTCCTGTGGTGAAAATGACCTCGGTCCGAACTGTGTTAGCCATGGCGGCTTCGATAGACCTCGAGGTAGAACAAATGGACGTGAAGACGGCATTTCTTCACGGTGATTTAGAAGAAGAGATATATATGGAGCAACCAGAAGGGTTCCAAGCTCCAGACCAAGAAGACTTGGTATGTCGGTTGAAAAAGAGCCTCTATGGCTTGAAGCAAGCACCTCGGCAGTGGTACAAGAAGTTTGAATCATTCATGACTGGTCATAAGTTTGAAAAGACAGATGTCGACCACTGCGTATTTGTGAAGAGGTATGAGGCCGGAGATTTTCTGATTTTGTTGTTATATGTTGACGACATGCTTATTGTAGGGAAAGATAAATCGAGGATAGCCGCCCTGAAAAAGACGTTGAGCTCGTCCTTCGCAATGAAGGACCTCGGCCCTGCAAAGCAAATTCTCGGAATAAAGATTATCCGAGATAGACAGAAGAAGCTACTGTGGCTGAGTCAAGAGAAATATATTGAGAAGATTCTGAAGAGATTCAGCATGGACAAAGCCAAAACAGTGAGCACCCCCCTTTCCAGACACATAAAGCTGAACCAGAAGCAATGTCCGAGATCTGATGAAGACAAAGATGAGATGATGAAGGTCCCTTACCAATCCGCCGTCGGAAGCTTGATGTATGCAATGGTTTGCACTAGACCCGACTTGGCGTATGCTGTTGGAATGGTAAGCCGGTATTTGTCAAACCCAGGCAAAGAGCACTGGGAAGCAGTGAAGTGGATCTTCAAGTACCTCCGAGGTACGACCGACTTATGTCTCCGATTTGGAGAAGGCAAAGCCGAGTTGCAAGGCTACTCGGATTCTGATTTAGGGGGAGACGCCGACTCGAGGAAGTCGACTACAGGATATTTGATGAGATTTGTCGGAAGAGCTGTCTCTTGGCAATCAAGACTTCAGAAATGTGTTGCACTATCGACAACTGAGGCTGAGTACATTGCCGCTACTGAGGCAAGCAAAGAGATGTTGTGGATGAAGAAGTTTCTCATGGAACTCGGCCATGATCAAGACAAGTACGAGCTGGGTTGTGACAATCAAAGCGCAATCCATCTTGCGAAGAATTCGACCTATCACTCCCGCACTAAGCATATTGATGTGAGGTATCACTGGATCCGGGATGTGATGGAAGGTGGAGAGCTCGAACTCGTAAAGGTGCACACTGACCAAAATTGGTCCGACATGATGACAAAGCCGGTTCCAACAAGAAAATTTGAAGACTGCTGTGAAGGAGCCGAGTTAATGCTGAAGCCGACGCATTGAAGTCGGAGGGGGAGATTTGTTGGGCTTCCTCCTTCAATGCTAAGCCCAAGCCCATTTGAGGGGTTTCCTAAAAATCCTAACCCTAATTTCCACCTCCTCTATATATACTCATTAGTTGTGGGTGGAGGCTAGGTCAAATTTTAGAGAACAAATTTGAGAGAAAAATTATTTGATTGTTTGAGAAAAGGTTTATGCTTTGCATTTGAGAGATCTCTAGAGAGTGTTTGAGTGAAACATCTCTAGGGTAGTTTGATTATCACCATTGTTGGAGAGGTTGAGTTAACCACCACATTGGTGTATTTGATTCGTTGTAACCATTATTTTCATAGTGGATTTTTTGATCTGGACTAGGTCCCGTGGGTTTTTACTTCTTCATTGGAGAAGGTTTTCCCACGTTAAATCTGGTTGTGTTCTTCTTCTCTCTCTCCTATTTTCGTTTTGATTTTTCGGATGTGCTGCCTGACCTGGTGAAGTTCAGGCCGAGGTACTGTCGAGATCCGAGATCAGGATCTTGTTGATTGACTTCCGCACAAAGGCCCCTGAGCCGATCTGAGGGAACCGAGTTCCCAACACTTTGAGGCATTAGTGAGCTTCTACAAATTTGGGGATTATTGGAAAAACAAAGGAAACTCTGGCGAATTTTCTGTAGAATTGGCAAATTTTAGGTGAACTTCAAGAGAGCATATCTCCCTCTACAGATGTCCGATAGCGACGTGCCATACGCCATTTTGAAGATTGAGATGTCCCCTACATGGTGTCAAAATATGAACCAGTTCTGGACTGTAAGAAGCCCTGTGGAATTTATTGAGTTCGGACTGTCCAGGGAGCTCTGATGCAGGGGCTGTTCTGGCCAGTTTTTGGGAAATTAATTCCCGCTTCGTTTCTCAGTCAAATTAATCGTATGATATATCAAATCGAAGATTGAGGTGTCAATTTTATGGTGTAAAAATTTGAGAGCAATTGGATGAGTGGATTTAGTGCAGTAATTCGTGGAGTGAGAGAGGTTTAGAGCTATTTTGGGGTTGGTTGGCTATTTCGCTTATGCAACTTCAAACGGCGATAACCGGAGCAAATGAGCTCCGAATTGAGCGTGTGGTAGCTTGTTGAAAAGACAATTAAGTAAGACAAAGATATAACCTGAGAAGGAGGTCTGGGTGTGAGCGGTGTGTTCGCAGAAAATTTAGGAGTGAACCATGTTCGAATAGGTAAAAACGTAAAGTTTGGTAATTGGCTAAGTGGTTTTATGGGAACCCCTTAGTAACTTATAATAAGTATATTGTGATGTAAAAATAGATAAAATAAATATTCCGCAAGAGTTAACAGTTATTGTCACAGCTTTTAATTATTACGCGTTTTATTGTTTTAAATGCTCGCGTAATAATCGGAAAAAGTTTATTCGTATTTTTATAAATGAATTGGTGTGATTGTAACTGCGCTTAATATCATAATTAATGTTAACAATACCGGTACGTAACGGGCTGTTACATATGAGGTGTGGAATGATTAAAATTGAGTGAGAATTCCTTGGAAGTTCAAAGTTGGCAATTCGGTCATATAGAGAGTTTTAGGAAATTGATGTTGTTTGTATTAATTTGATGATGTTTCAAGTGTTGAGTGGTATTTAAATGGGTTGTGTGGTGGTTGGAAAGTGGTAGAATCAATGAAAAATAATAAGTGGTATTTAGGGTCATAAAGGAACCTAGAGTGAATTATTAAGCAAAACGATGCTTAAAAGATGTAAAACGGGAAAACGGCACTTGAATTAGCCTCTTGGCAACCTTAGGATGTGTAATAAGATGAGAAAGAAAATTTAGAAAAATAAATTTGGATTTATGCCTTGTTTGGCCGAACCACCTTGTGTAGGTGTAGGATTTTGACGTTTTTCGCGTTTTGATGGAATTGCCATGTGCTGACGCTTCGTACATGGATATTGTAGGTTGTCGTACGTCGATTTGAACCCCGAACCGTAAGTCAGTGGATTGCCTTTGGTCCTGGACCAAGTGGATTGAGGTAAGTAGTTGGATCAATGCATGTATAATTGTAAATTGGCATGTGTTGTATGAGTTTTTGAGTAATTGGGAATGTCCTCTGTGTAGGCATTCTGTTGAATAATGAGTTTGGAAAATAAGCTGTTGTGGAGCTAAGTGAAGGAACATTTTGAGGTAATCTCTTGGTACTGGGACTTGTCCCCCTTGTGTGTTCCACCATGCCAGTTGATGGTATTGGTAGGAAATGTATATAAGTAGTGTAGAGCAGCATGGGCATGCATGTAGTATTTATGAGGGTACTTATGTACCGAGTCTCTGGCCAGTAGACAGTGTAGCCTTCGGGCAGTGTGGACTTCCACTGGATAGGTATCCGAGAGGGAGTTCCAGTTGACCTAGGGTCGTGGTGTGTCATCCGGGTAGGAGCACACTAGGAAGTCTCGGGTGTATATGGATGGAAAGGGTACCTTGGTTGTGGTTCTTGGAAAACACCTTGGATGAGACCTATAGGCTTATATGTCGAGGACGTTGCGTGGTATTGGTAGCTACCATTCCAGCTTCGTCGTATTTTATGTCCCGATTTTCCACAGTTTTTCTAAATCTCTTGCTATATCCCGTTTTGAAAGTGGTTGTTTTATAATACTTATATGCATCGAAGTGAGCCATTGGGCGGAATTTTCTCCAAAACCTCTGGGTTACTGAGATATATCCGTATATCTCACCCCGTCTTGGGGGCTTTATTTCAGGAGGTAGCAGTGGCATTAGAGCGGCGGGCAAGAAGCCCGTAGGGTGATTAGTTGAAGTACTTTCATTATTTTGCATTTTGATGGTCATGTGGCCTAGGCTTGACTTAGGGCATGAACATCTCATATGTATGTAGGATGAGTCTCATTGGCATATTTGTTCATGTCGTTTTGCCTAATTCTAATAGTTTATGTCATTTAAGCTTATGTTTCGATTTGTAATTGAAGTTGTAATATTTGGAAGTTGTAATTTAAAGTTGAAGTTGTAAGTTGTAACATGTAAGTTAAACGTTGTATTTGTACCTTGGATGCATGATGTACTATGATGGAAGGGTCTTAGGCCTATTTTAGGTTTATGATTACTTGTATGTTGAGAAGTTGCATGAAAATAGATTTGGTGATTGAAACAAGTTAAGCATTATAAAGTGAGCTATATTGTGTAATAAATATAAACTGAGTTGGGTTGTAAATGCCCCAAGGCGTTGTTGGTCCTTGTGTGTGCCACCCATTGGATTATTAGGTACATTTGAGGTATTAGAGAGCTTATGCAAATTTGGGGATTTTAGGAAAAACAAAGGAAACACTGGCTAATTTTCTATAGAATTGGCAGATTTTAGACAAACTTCGGGAGAGCATATCTCCCTCCATAGAGGTCCGATAGGGATGTTCCATACGCTATTTTAAAGCTTGAGATGTCCCCTACAATTTGTCAAAATATGAGAATATTCTGGGTTGCACGCAGCCCTGTAGAAGCCACTGAAAACGGACTGTCCAGAACCCTCTTATGCAGGGGCTGTTTCTGGCAGTTTTTGGGAAATTAATTCCCGCTTCGTTTCGTAGTCAAATTAAGCGTATGATATATAAAATTGAAGGTTGAGGTGTCTAGTTGTTAGTATAAAAATTTTATAGAAATTGGATCAGTGTATTCTCTTCAGTAATTCGTGGAGTGAGTGTGGTTTTGAGTTGTTTTGGGGTTGGTTGGCAATTTTGCTTGACTAACTTCAAACGACGATAATCGGAGCAAACGAGCTCCGATTATAGCGTGTTATAGCTTCCTAGAAAGGTAATTAAGTAAGAAAAAAATATAACTAGAGAGAAAGATCTGGTTTAGTACGGTGTGTTCGCAGAAAAATAATTAGTGAACCATGTTCGAATAGGTAAAAACGTAAGATTGGGAAATTGGCTAAGTGGGTTTATGGGGACCCCTTAGTGACTTATAATAAGTAAAGTAAGATATAAAAATAGTTAAAATAAGCATTCTGTAAGAGTTTACAGTTATGGTCACAGCTTTTAATTATAACGCTTTTTATTGTTTTAAATGCTCGCGTAATAATCGAAAAAAGTTTATTCGCATTTTTATAAATGAAGTGCTGTGATTGTAACTGCGCTTAATATCATAATTAATAATAACAATACCGGTGTACAATAGGCTGTTACATTTTATGGTATCAGAGCAGTTTTGTTAGGGAACTCTGAAAATGTATAGTTGTGTTATGTGCTGCAAAGTTGTATGTAGATTCTTATCGATTATTGCATATGTGATTCCTTAGTGTGGGTCTGATCAACCCATTCCTTTGTGTTACATGCGTGGTCATCGTAAGAAGCCTGCGTGGCAACCCTGAAGCACCGAATGTAAGTCCTTAGCCTGATGTTGTGGCTGCAGTGTTGACTGCTCCATGGACAAGTGATGGCAGTAAGTAAAATATGAATATTAGAGGACTTAAGGAAAACAGACTTAAATATTTTGTCAGACTTTTGACGAAAGTTAAAAAGAAAATTGTATTATAAGTAAAAGTTGTAAACAAATCTACGATACGTACGGTAGTAGCAGAGACGAACCTTGTGGTGCTGTGAATAATAAATATATAGTTGAGACGAGTTACAGTGTGAAGATAGTATCGATAAAATTTTTATGTATAAGTTTAGTATGTAAAACAATTATGTATAGGTGGACTTGGCGAGTAGACTTCACTAAGGTGAGTGACTTAGAACCTGACGAATTATTGGAAGATGGGAACAGGTATGCTTAGTTACGAGTTAGAATATGTTATGTTTGATTAGAAGTTATACGTCCCTGATAGATGGTGTACACTTGAATGAGTTGGGATGGTTTATGTAGAGAAACAAATGGAATATTTGATATCAGATCCTAAGGGATTGAAAATTTGAAAAAAATTATCATGTTAGTGAAGTGTGAAATTGAGAGACATTGAAATATGAGATTGAAATCCATAAGGAGTTAGTGTTGAGTAAACATAGGTGAGATGAAATAATTATGCAGTATGGGTAGAAGGAAGAAATTGAGAATATCGCCATGGATGACATAAGATAAATGTACAATGAAGGCACTATTGTAATTAATGGATGTCGATTCAATTTGGCAGACGTGTCAGTGATAAATGAATAGTATGGTTGAATTGTATAGTCAGGTGTAAGACAGTAATGAGAATTGTAAAGAAATTATAATCTTGTGGCCTATATATAGGTACTACTAATAGTAGTGTGTGTGTGAAATCATTGGTATTTGATAAGGATTGATACACAGTGTGGAGGTATTTTCAATGTAAGAAATATTCTACAACCTCCAAGGGTGGAAGTGATCAAGAAAATTTGATGGATTGTTATATAAGATTGAGTATAGGTTTATGTGAGTCGTAGCAGGCACTAGATTAGAACGGTGACAGGGTTTTGTGAGTTATGGCTGTGCCACGATAAGATGAGATGGTATGATTGGAGAATGAGCTAATGTACAACCTAATGTGAAATCATGTAATTACTGTATGAACTAGGTTGCAATAAAGTGCGAAATTAAGTGGTTAGCGAAAGAACGGATTTGTCAAAGGTGCATAGAGTGTGAAATTATGTGTTTAGCAAAAGAACTAATGTGTAATGTCAAAACGAAAATGGTAAGATTAGTTAATGAGCTGGGGTATAAGTGTCAGTGCAAGGATTGATGTAAAATTTCTAGTGCAAGGATTGAGGTGAAATTAGTTCTCTGTGATAGGACAGAGATGTTTAGAAGATCCCTGTGGGATGGGAATTATATGTGGTAAGTATAATACATTATATTATGAGATGTGGGATGTGTACAAAACTTTGAGAAAAATTCCGGATTCACGGAAAAAAGATTGTGATATGAACCAGGTCAGGTGACTAGTCTAAGTAAAAGGAGTAAACAATCTTTGAGAAGAATAATCAAGGAAGGAATAATGCACTATATGTATGTGTGATATGAGTATAATACTACTACTACTATGATTATGGGGGACAACCCCATGTGGATATACAAAACATTTTTCCGTTATATACGGGTATGATACAGACACTAAATGGACAGGGTCCAAGTGTGATCTGGTGTGTACTGGGTACACGTTGGTTGTGATATACAGATATATTATGAATATAAATTTCTCTGTGCACTGGGTGCATGTTATACGACTTGATAATGAGTATCTCTGTGAGGCCTATGTGCCCGGAGTGTATAGCTATCTCCGTGTGGATTATGTTTCCGGAGACTATTAGTATTTGATATGAGTAATATGAGACGAGGAAGTATCCCGCATTGATGGGACTGCTAGTATAATTGAGTGATTTTATATAAATGCACAGATAAGAAACAATTGGTGATGCTCCTAGCATAGGGGCAGCTGGTGGTAGATTACCTATTACTGCATGAATCATAAGGGCAGATCCTCTGATTGGTGGGTCATTTACATCTGGGGCCCTTAGGACCGCAAGAGCTCGAAGGGTTTGACCTGGGGATATTTTACCCACTGTATTGGGAGGATTGCGTCTTGTGAAGAACGCAAGATATGATATCAGAGAAGTCTAAGTGGACAGTAATATATCTATTGGGATGTAATATGTAAGGCGTCATGAGAAGGTAGTTTGAGGTGTGAGTTCCGAGCACTAGGACATGTGAGTACGTGTAAACCGAGTGTGGTGATATGAATTTTGGGCTCCAAGGAAAGTGTAGTCGGGGATTATGTGAGTACTAGGACATGTGAGCACTAGGACATGTGAGTATGTGTAAACCGAGAAGGTAGTCGGGGATTATTGCCTTACGATACAGAATAACAACGTGTTAATATTGATGAATTGAGTGAATGTTGTATTAGAAGGGACTAATGAGGAATAAATGTGTAGTTAAGATGGTGGCCTGATGGCCTTTCATAAGAAATTAGTTGTGATGGGATTAGGTGGAAATGCTAATAAGGACCAGTGACTTAAATTTTAGTGATTCAAGAAAGGTTGATAACTCAATGGAGTGATTTGGAGCACGATAGGCGATACATGCTAAGTGAGAGAGATATATCTCTGGGAGATACACAGTATTGATAAAATTTTTGAAAATTGTTTAAGGACGAAAATAGTGCCAGGTAATAGAACGATCGTGTTTGGAGATTATCCATATGGGAAGACTTATATGTGAGGATAATGATATAGTATTTTAAGTGGGACATCCATGATAAAAATGTCAATAATGAGGAAATGATGGTATAAATGAATGAAAAATATGTTGAATCTATAATAGTGTTACAGAATGATGAGTAGTAAGGGTTAATTGCTAAGAATATTATGGAGTAGGCCTTTGATACGGAAGACATTGATGGATGTTGAGTTTAGGCTATGAGAGGGCTAAATTTATGGAGTTTAAACGGTTAAGTGATAAACAGATTCATTGGGTGTGTAAATTATAAATATGATGTTGTAGATGGAGAGATTCATTAATAGAATTGTGGGTGAATACCTTGGAATGAATGATAGGGAGTATGAGCTGTCATGAAGATAGTTAGTTTTGTATCACTAGGAGAAAAATATAGTTATGATTATCTAAGAAGAGGTGGAGACACAAACAAAGTAAAGAAAAGTGTATAAAAATGGAATTTATGGGAGTTGGGATCATTGGTTACTATAGAGTGTCATTGGAACTAGAAGGTATGCGCTTGTGTGCCAGCTAAGGAAACAACGGAATGGTAAGATTAGTAACATAAATGGAAAGGACTGATATTTGGAGACAATGTTGAAACAGTGGGAACAACGGAAAGATTGAAGTATCAAAGAAGTGTGAGTTGGAAATATTCCAGGAATAATCAGTAAGTATACATAAGAATGATTATAGTCTATTATAGATACGGTTAGATGCTTTTGGGAACGACATTGGTTCAGAAAGATAGATAAAGAGGAGAATGAGATGAAGTGAGACAGACAAATTGTTATGTGGTTATATATTACCTATAAATTAGTGAAAATGCAGTCGTAAATCATGAAAAGCTTAAAGCATTGTGAATTAAAGGTCGTAGCACCATAAGAGACAAATTTGTAAAATGGGTATATCACGAACTACAATTAACGAAAAAGCAACAGTAGTCTATGGAAACAGTGAAAATATAATGAATCAAGAGGCCAGATCCCCGAAATTATCAAGTTTGTGAAGGATTAGGTAACGATGGATACCACAAAAACGAGGTTATGCCTGTAACGAAGGTAAAATTTTAAAGATGCACACCTAAGGAGGCTAATAGAGAGTGGAAAGATGAGATTCTCTGATTACACCCCGTGTTACGGGATCGTTAGGATGTTAATTTTGCGGAAAAAAATTCTAAAAGGTGGAGTGATTAGAACACCTCGCAATTTTAAGTTTAAATATTAAAATATTATTGAGTAATTAAGTGATGGATTAGTGAAAATCCTAAAGATTAGGCCAAAATACAAAGAAAGGGCAAAACGGTAATTAGCCAACACGCAAACTTAAGAAGATAAAAATTGAGTAGAAGGTATCAGATGATAAAAATAACCCTGAAATTGAATTCAAAACGAAAAATTGAGTGGTTAGGCAAGTTTCAGAAAAATCAGTGAATAATGTTTTTACCAGGTCAAAATACCGCGCTACGAATGCACCGTAAAACGTGCCAGTTGAGTTTTGAGCTCTAGGTTTCAAATATGATTTATAAATGGTCTATAGAACTAGGAATGGGATTTCTGATAATATTTTATGGAATTAATTCAGTTTGGGGAAGCGTGTCAACGGCACGCGAAACAGCTTAAAACAGTGTTTTCTCCGAACGAACGGTAAACTCAGGATTCATCTGAACAAGTATAATTAAAGGAGAATAGTTAATGTTAAAAATTAGAGTTTCTAAATAGGTTGTGAATTTATGGATGTTTAGTGGAATCAGAGGGAAATTCAATAAAGTTTTAAATCGCGTGAGGTGGCGGTGGGACCCACCTCACTCAAAGTCATTTAAACACCTAAGCACCTACTATTCATCACGACTTTCACCCCCTTTCTCTCTCCTAAAACCGTGAGCCCCTCCTCCATAGACATTTTAGGTTTCAATTCCTTCCTTGCTAAATCAACCAATTCTCAACCAAATCAAGTGATTTTTGTGTTGAAATTTATTGGAAACAACATTCCAAACACATTGGTGGTATCCATTTCCCTTGAAACCCTCTCTTTGGTGAGATATTGGCCATTTCCAGTTGCGAATTTTTGGAGAAATTTGAGGTTCATGGAGTCATTTGACCTTTCATTGCTTGGATAAGTCTTGGGGTAGCATCAAGCCTTAGTTGTGAGTATATTTCCACCTCATTTACATGGTTTGATTGTAGTTTATTTTCATGAACCCTAAACCTTGAAATTTTGATGTGTGATGTTAGAGAGCTCAATTGGGAAAAGTTTGTACATGAAAGTGTTTTAGAATAATGTGTATTAGTTATAATTGCCATGAAAATTTTAGGTGAAAAATGTGGATTTTTAACTTAGAATATTTTGAGTAATCATGACATGGATTTTGGAAAATGCGTGAGATGTTATTGGTGAGTTGTTGGATGATTATATGTTGATATAATGGTATTGTTTGAGGTGTGGAAATGTTGAAAATTGAATGAAATCCCTTGGAATTCCATAAGTACCAATTCGGCCTTTAGGGAAGTGTAGGAATTTGATGTTGTTTGTGTTGATTGGATAATATATCAAGTGTGAATGGTATTAAATTGGGTTGTGTGGTGGTTGGAAAGTGGTAGAATCAATGAAAAATAATAAATTGTATTTAGGGTCATAAAGGAACCTAGAGTGAATTATTTAGCAAAACGATGCTTAAAAAACGTAAAACGGAAAAACGGCACTTGAATTAGCCTCTTGGAAACCTAAGGATGTGTAATAAAATGAGAAAGAAAATTTAGAAAAATAAATTTGAAAATTTTCCTTGCTTGGCCGAACCTTCCAAGAGGAGGGGAGTGATTTTGACCTTTTTTGCGTTTTAATGTAATTGACGTATACTGTTAGCTTTACATGGTTATGTAGGTTGTCGTACGTCAATTTGAATCCCGAACCGTGAATTGGTGTATTGCCCTTGGTCCTGGACCAAGTGGATTGAGGTAAGTGATTGGATCAATGCATGTATAATTATGAATTAGCATGTGTTGTGTGAATTTTGAGTAATTGGGAATGTCCTCTGTGTAGGCATTCTGTTGAGTAACAAGTTTGGGAAATAAACTGTTGCGGAGCTAAGTGGAGGAACGTATTAAAGTAACCTCTTGGTACTGGGTCTTGTTCCCCTTGTGTGTTCCACCATGCCAGTTGATGGTATTGGTAGGAAATGTGTATGAGTAGTGTAGAACCGCATGAGCATGCATGTAGTATTTATGAGGGTACTTATGTACCGAGTCTCTGGCTAGTAGACAGTGTAGCCTTTGGGCAATGCGGACTTCCACTGGATAGGTCTTCGAGAGGGAGTTCCAGTTGACCTAGGGTCGTGGTGTGTCATCCGGGTAGGAGCACACTAGGAAGTCTCGGGTGTATATGGATGGAAGGGGTACCTTGGTTGTGGTTCTTGGAACACGCCTTGGATGAGCCCCGTAGGCTTATTGCTTGGTCGAACCGAGAGCTGCTCAGGGATATTTTTTTAGGAGCAATAATACAGAGTGATAATCGAGATTGCAAACAAGAGCAATCTACTCTGACGGATAGCAACCCTCTTCAACTATACGCAAGCGTACGTGTCAAGCAATACAGGGTGTTGTTAGCCCCAGATTTATCATCCTCTGGGAGCAGTTGTGAAGAAGGAATCGTTCAGGGAAACTTAATTCTTAGAAAAACGAAAGGAAAGTAGTTATTCTCAACCAAGCTTCACAAGGAGCAATCTCTAGCCAGCTAGTTAAACAGTGTTAACCATTCTGAACTAGATGAGAGCAGTGAATAACTTAGCATAGTCATCGAATATCAAGGCATCAAATTGAAGTAACTCAAAAGAAATTAGTGAAGTGATTATAAAAGCAGTAATAGATAAGCACAATTTGGTTGTCGTGAAGAAAGTTATAACAAAAGTTTGATGTGAGATTGAGTTTAGAAAGAGTTAAGTAGGTGTTTCGGGTTCTATATTTTCATCCCTTTGGTTAACCCTGCTTGGTAGCATATTTTAAAAATGGATTCTGCTACTTTCGTCGTTTTGCCACAAGTAAGTAAAAGAGCAAGGCCTTACTCTCCACATTACTCCATAGAACTTAGGGTTAAATGCAAGGAAACCATGCTGCCTTCTCAAAAGAGCCTGGATTCACATGGCAGTGCTCTTCATTCCAGGTGTTCCTCCCTCCTTTCTTCAGGCTGAACTACCCCAAGATCTTGACACTGCTCCGCATGCCCTTGTCAGTGTTTCATCGACCGAGTGGTCCCAGGATGAGGTTGCCAGCCCAAAGGGTTTCACAGAATCAATATATTAAACCAAAAAACAGCTCAAAATTCATTCATAAAATATGTGTTCCTTGCAAAGTTATCCTAAGACAAAAGGGATTACTTCTATGGAACCCTCACCTACTTAGAGGAAGTTAGCTCCTAGCGAGCATTACAAAAGAAAAATATCAGGAAAAATAAATGGCAAGCCCTCGAATGGTGTCCCGATCCCTTCTCATGAAGGTTGATTCTTCCTTTTATAGAGTTCTTCTGTCAGATCCACATCGTCCCTTTCATCAAGGGTTGTGCCTTCTTTAAATCCTCTCCAATAGCCGGTCTGCTCTCTGCCAGCTCAGCTCTGCATGGCAGTGGTCCCCCTTGCTTTTCGTGCTTTTTCTCGGGTGAGAATTTGGGAATCAGGGAGACACCTCCACCTTCTCTGCTGTGGCTGACGTGGAGGCTCCTGATTGCTGCCTTTTACTGCTTTTGTACTGTAGCAGGCTTTTATGCTCCCTCCTGCGCAGCATTCTTCCTTCTTTTCCTTAATGTATGGGCCCTTCTGTTAGGTCTCAGGTTTCCTGATAAAAAAAAAATCAACCTAATAATCATATCTGAAAAAGATAATGTCAATTTGCTCCAGGCCTACTCTAATTCCCATTTCAAGTATTGCTCTGGTCCACTTTTCAAGAAAATTGCTCTTCATGGAAAAAGAAGGTTAAAGAGAGTGATTTGTGACCAAAACAGGGGTTTTGTGGAGTGATATATACTTAATGGACCTCAACTTTTGAGGACCATCAATACCCCAAAACTAAACATTACTCGTCCCGAGTAATCCCGCACTACTTACAACCTTCTTGTGTTAGGTTAATGCTCCTCGAGACTACTGATGAAAAGTTAGACACGACTTCTTCCATTGCTTCATTGGAGCACCCATCTCACTTGTAAGGTTCACCAGCTTTATTCAGTTTGTGTGTGACCTCTTCCACTCTTTCAGTCAGTTTCTCACCGAGTTGCTTCAGGAATGAGCTCTTTGCTTAATTTCTTCTCTTGCTTCTTAGTTCCCCCCTTTTTTCTCAGGTCTTTTGGCTGGAAGTCAACTACCCTTGTCTTTGCATAGGGCTGACCTTCAACAGTGTGCTCTTTGAGCGGCTCTTGCTCCTAACTTTTGATGACTTGGGCCCTTTGGGCACAATTTGGGAACAGAGGAGCTGACCTTTTTTTTTTTTTAACCAAACAGGGGTGGAGCAAGTTCTTTAAATAAACTAAAGTCCCTTCCTTTTAGCAATTTCATGAGTCCACTGAATGACAGAGTATCAGATTCTTGAGTGGTGCTTTTGTGCTTGGTGTTGCTCCAAATCAGATAGGTACTCTATGTTGCTTGTCAGAAATTGTGAATTCCTCAAAGCATCTCAAGGAGCAAAAACCTAAACAGCAAGAGCAATTGGGTAAATCAGGATACTCAGGACAGCAAACTTGACAGGAAAAAAGAAAACATTTTTGGAAAACAAGTAAATCGGGGGGGCGAATCCCTGGTACACTGCAGAGGTTGTTATCTAGGATCAGTTTGGTCAAACATATTCCACTTCAAACATTCAGGCATTCATTCAAAAAGATTTAATCGAGTTAAAAGAATAGAGAACGAATGAACCTGGGGTCACCGTAGTGACCCTTATTGCTCCCCAGCTCCTTGGTCTGCTCCTCTGTGGGGAGCATTTGTCACTGCTTCTGGAGGCAAGATGTTAGGAAATGGTGCATATTGTGTCTGTCCTTTGAATTTTTCGCCCCAGTTACTGGCGAAGACTTGATCATGAGCCTTGAAGTACATCCAGAGTTGAATTTCTTCTTCTTTGTTCTTCATTAACTCATCTTTTAGGAGATTAATTTCTTCCTTCCGGCCAGTTTTGTCTTCTTCATGGGTCTGTTCTCTTTCTTACATCCTCTTTTTCAGTGAGTCCACTGCTTTTACCAAATCCTTTACCGTCTTTTGTAAGCTTGAAGATCCCTCCCCTTCCTCGAGCTTTCTTTTCTGCGGCAGCGGTTCAGCATTTTTTATCTGGGCCAGTTCTCTCTGCAGGCCTCTCTTTTCTGCTTCAGTGTGCAAGTGGGCTTCTTTCAAAGCTTGTAGCTCCTTTCCAAGTGTATCTTCTATGGCCTGCACCTGAACTGCTAGAAGGTCTGCACCGAGCCCGAACAGAGTTTGACACATAGTCGTGTCATTTGTTTCAACCAAGAACTGTCTTCTTACCTTGCTCGCAGTAGCTTTCTTAAAGGGGAGTTTCTCCCTTCTTTGAGTCTTCCAGGGTTCTTCACTTTTCACACTACCCGAAACCTCCATTCTTTCTTCTTCTTCCTCTTCTCCCTTCTCTTCTTTTTCTTCCTCTTTCTCACTCTCCATTCCTTCGTTTTCCCTAATTCTTCTCAGTGTGGACTGGTCAATATCCGATCCTTCTGGGATAGTCTCTTCCTCAATCGGACTAGTGGGCTTCAGACCAGCCCTTTACACATTTCAGTAACGAGACAGGGGAAAAAGAATGGAGAGTTCCTTGGTGCATTCACCTCCAATTGTCTGTACACTATTCTTCCAACATCGAACTTTTTCCTGGTCAAGATGCAGAAAACCAGCACTGCTCTTTTTCAGTTTACTCTAGAGTCATTGCTCACAGGAATCAGACGGGAGTTTATAAAATGCATCCATACCTTTGCTTCGAACTTGAGGTACCTCCTAAGGACAGACTCCTTGGTTCCCCAAGTTTCTCCTTCTGAGCCTATTCCCTGAAGCACCTCTCCAGTTATGACTTCATCTCCTCGGCCAGCACAGTATTTTTCGAACTCATCCTGATCAGTGGGGACTGAAGTTGTGTTGTATGCTCCATTAATCTCCTTAGGGGAGAAGTCCACCTCTACTCCACTAATAATGAGCTTGGGAAGCTCTTCCTTCCTCACCTCCTCTAAAAATGCACTTACAAACTCAGTGCGAGCTCTTGTAGGAGGTTCGACAAACAGTTCCCAGTCCAGTGTTGCTATGTCCTCTTCCAGCCATCGTTCGATCTCTCTATGCTTGGAGCTGTTAAGAACGATGCTCCTTTCCGGCATGATTGTACGGTCATTTTTCGTTTCAAAAGCTTTGAGCTTTTGCCCTCCTCGAGTTCTCTTGCAAGAAGAGGCGGCAACAGGTATAATGGTTTTCTGACGCGTCATGGTGTAAAGATCTGAGTCCGGGAGATGGAGTGAGGAGTAAAGGTTTGGTCTTTGTAGTTTTAAGGGGAATAGAGTGTGAAAAGGGGATGATGGTCCCTGTGTTAACTTATAAGGAAATGAAGGAAGGGATGAGAGGGTTTGAAATGCTCTTTGTGCATAAGGAGTGGTGATCGTGGGCTATGATGAGTAGTGGATAGGTGGGGGTGTCTACTGTGCTTTAAGGCGTGTGGGAAAAGTAACTGTCCTCTCTGCTCTGACGGTTACTCCCTCTTTGAAAATTTCCGTTTCTGTTGATTGAAGGGTTGCGACAGCTGCCTACTTCTGTTGATTGGAGGGGTGTGATAGCTGCGACGTGGGTATTACAACATGGAGCTGTTTTTTTTTTTTTTTATGTGTAGCCTATTGCAGACCATTGGATCAAAAGGGCCAGTAGGAGCAGCCCAACTAAAATTTGGGCTCAAATAGAGGAATCAAATTCTAAGTAATGGTTGCTCCATGTCTTCTATCTTTGGGATCAGGTTGCTCAAGAGCAACCCCAAAACTAGCCTCCTGCCATGGTTAGCACAATAAAACTTTTTTTCTTAAACATGAATAACATAAACATAAAAATAAATCTGGGTTGTCTCCCAGTAGCGCTTCGTTTATAGTCCTAGCTCGACTTGTTGCCCCCTTGTTCAAACTTCAACTGGGTCAGTGAGATGAGAAGTCAGCTCCTCATGCTCATTGATCCCCCTGTTGTATTTTTTTAGTCTGTGTCCATTTACTCTGTACGTTGCTCCAGATGTCTCATGAGCAATGGTAAATGCTCCATTGGGGAGTGCTTCAGTGATCTCATAAGGACCTTCCCATCTTGATTTCAACTTTCCAGGAAACAATTTCAATCTGGATCGATATAACAACACCTTGTCCCCAACTCCTAGTTCCTTCTTGATCAGCTTTTTATCATGCCACCTTTTCACCTGCTCCTTGTAGAGGTTGGCGTTTTCAAATGCCTCGCTCCAGAATTCTTCCAATTCAACCAATTGAAGCAACCTCTTTTCCCCAGCCATTCTGGCGTCCATGTTCAGCAAAATGATCGCCCAGAATGCTTTGTGTTGGAGTTCCAAAGGCAAATGGCAAGCCATTCCGAATACCAATTTGTAGGGGGAGCAGCCAATAGGCGTTCGGTAAGCTGTTCGATACGCCCATAGGGAGTCATCCAGTTTGTTGGACCAATCCTTTCTACCTGGGTTCACCACCTTTTCCAGGATCCTTTTTATTTCCCTGTTGGACACCTCCACCTGCCCGCTGGTCTGTGGGTGGTAGGGGGTGGCAATTTTGTGCTGCACTCCATATTTCTTCAGAAGCAGTTGGAATTGTCTGTTTACGAAATGTGTACCCCCATCGCTGATGATTGCTCTAGGGGTTCCAAATCGAGTGAAAATATTTTTCTTGATAAACTTCAGCACTATCCTGGCATCATTGGTGGGGGTAGCAATAGCTTCTACCCATTTCGACACATAGTCGACTGCAACAAGTATATACTTGTTCCCAAAAGAAGGTGGAAAAGGTCCCATGAAATCAATGCCCCACACATCAAACAATTCAATCTCCATTATTGGAACAAGGGGCATTTCATGCTTTCTTGTAATATTTCCTGTTCTCTGGCACCTGTCGCATTTTTTAACAAAGACATTAGCATCTCTAAACAGGGAAGGCCAGTACAGACCTGATTGTAGCACTTTAGCTGCTGTTCTTGCTCCAGCAAAGTGTCCTCCATAAGGGGAATTGTGGCATTGCTCCAGTATTTTCTGTTGCTCTTCTTCAGGGATACACCTTCGAAGTAATTGGTCGGGACACTTTTTGTAGAGCAAAGGGTCGTCCCAAAAATACTTCTTGGCTTCATGATGGAATCTCTTTCTCCCTTGGTAGCTTAAGTGGTATGGCTCTATTCCAGCAGCTAGGTAGTTTGCAATATCTGCAAACCAAGGAGCATGTTTTTCAGAGATCATTAGCAGCTGCTCATCAGGGAACGTCTCTTTGATCTGATCTCCTTCTTGTGAGGCCATCCTCTCTAATCGAGATAAGTGGTCAGCCACCTTGTTATCACCTCCTCTCCGGTCCTTGATTTCAAGGTCAAATTATTGGAGTAACAGTATCCATCTAATCAATCTTGGCTTGGCATCCTTTTTGGCAAAGAGTTGCTTGATTGCTGAATGATCAGTGAATACTGTAACTTTGGAGCATATCAGATATGACCGAAACTTGTCGCATGCAAACACAACTGACAACATCTCCTTCTCCGTCACTGTGTAGTTGACCTGCGCCGGAGTAAGAGTTCTACTGGCGTAGTACACAGTTCTGAAGATTTTGTCTTTTCGTTGCCCAAGTACTGCTCCCAAGCCGATATCGCTGGCGTCACACATCAATTCGAAAGGAAGACTCCAATCTGGGCTTTGAATGATAGGTGCGGACACCAGCCTTGACTTGAGTTCAAAGAAGGCTGTCATGCATTTTTCATCAAAATTGAACTTCCTATCTTGCTCCAGGAGTTCACAGAGTGGCTTTGCAATCTTGGAGAAGTCCTTAATGAAACGCCTGTAAAAACCGGCATGTCCCAAGAAGCTTCTTATCCCTTTCACTGTGGTCGGGGGAGGTAGCTTCTCAATTGCCTCCACCTTGGCTTTATCCACCTCGAGACCTTTGCTTGAGATTTTGTGTCCTAGCACAATGCCTTCTCTTACCATGAAATGGCATTTTTCCCAGTTCAGCACTAAATTGCTTTTGACACATCTTTCCAATACCTGTTCAAGGTTATTAAGACAAGTAGGAAAAGAACAGCCAATAACAGAAAAATCATCCATGAAAATCTCTACTGCTTCTCCTACTAAATCAGTGAATAAAGCAAACATGCATCTTTGAAAAGTTGCAGGGGCATTACACAGCCCAAATGGCATTCTTCTGAATGCAAAAGTCCCAAATGGACATGTAAAAGTGGTTTTGTGTTGGTCTTCAGGAGCAACCGAGATTTGGTTGTATCCAGAATACCCATCCAAGAAACAAAAGAATTCTTTTCCAGCCAGATGATCCAGCATTTGGTCAATAAAAGGGAGGGGAAAATGATCCTTACGGGTCGCATTATTCAACTTTCTATAGTCTTGACAAATCCTCCACCCAGTTATCTTTTTGGTGGCTATTAATTCATGTTTTTCATTTTCAACTACAGTGATGCCACCCTTTTTTGGAACACATTGCACAGGGGCAACCCATTTGCTGTCAGAGATAGGATAGATTATACCTGCATCAAGCCATTTGATGATTTCCTTTCTTACCACCTCTTTCATATTGGGGTTCAGCCTCCTTT
This sequence comes from Gastrolobium bilobum, assembly GCF_033153095.1. NCBI lineage: Eukaryota > Viridiplantae > Streptophyta > Magnoliopsida > Fabales > Fabaceae > Gastrolobium > Gastrolobium bilobum. Next base: position 26,963 of record NW_026899829.1, read on the forward strand.
GATGCTCCACAGATGAGCTGTCAGGATCTTGGAGCAAAATTTTATGCATGCAGATTGTTGGGCTAATTCCCTTTATATCAGCCATGGTCCAACCGATTGCTCCTCTGTAGTCCTTAAGCTTCTGTGTGAGCTGAAGTTCCTGTTCATGGGTTAGTAAAGAAGAAATAATCACAGGGAGAGTGTTTTCTTTCCCCAAATAAATATACTTCAGGTGTTCAGGTAAAGAGGCTTTAACTCCAAGGTAGGCGGTTGCTTTACTGAGGGCAAATTTGGTCTTTGCTCTTGCTCCGATCGGTTCAAGGATTCGAAGATCCTTTCTTTCTTGTCCTCAGTATGAATGGAATTAATGGACGCAAGGTATTCCTCCAATTCATCAAAGTCCTTCATGCCTATTTCTGACTGCAACTGCTCCTGTTGTTCTTCTTTTATGATCAAGTCAAGAGTTGAAATGCTAGAGCATTCCTCAGTGCTATCTTCATCAAACTTCATTGCTTTCATGACATTGAACTTCACCTCCTCTCCATTTACACTCATGGATAGTTCGCCTTTTCTGACGTTTATGACAGCATCACCAGTGGCCAGGAATTATTGGAACTTCTTGGTCTGCTTCAAAATCCAAGATGATGAAGTCAGCTGGTAGAATGAACTTGTCTACTTGGACAAAGACATTCTCGATTTTTTCTCTGGCTTGACTATGGATCGGTCTGCAAGCTGAAGAGTGACTGCGGTTGGTCTTGCTGCTCCTATGTTAAGCTGTTTGAAGATAGAAGCTGGCATTAAATTTACACTCGAGCCCAGATCACAAAGTGCTCGACCAAGGTAGTTCTTCCCAACTGTACACGGGATGGTGAATATTCCAGGGTCCTTAAGTTTGGGAGGAATCTTAGTCAGGTATTTGCATGATTCTTCAGTGAGGGCTACAGTCTCAAATTCCTCAATCCTTCTTTTTTTTGGCAAAACGTCCTTCATAAATTTTGCATACGAAGGCATTTGTTCCAGAGCCTCCACCAGAGGGACATTTATGTGAAGCTGTTTCAACAAGTCTAAAAACTTGCTAAACTTCCTATCTTGATGTTGTTTTTTTAACCTCTGGGAGGCTCAATTGGTTCACTCCTCTTTTTGCATGGTGGAACATAAGTTGGGACTGAAACTAGTTCATTGTCTTTCATTGCTCCAACATCTGCTCCAGATGTTGCGGCAACTGGTGTGACTTCAGTGAGATCATCGTTCTGGACCTTCTCCCTTGATTCTGTCTGACCTTCAAGGGGTTGAGGGTCAGTAGCTTCCTCAACTCCTTCTTCCATAGGTTGTCTTGCTAGTTCGCGTTTACGAGATCGTGCTACTAAATCTGGAGGTGGCAGAGTTTTTCCATCTCGTAAGCTTATAGCATTACAACGCTCCTGGTTTTCCTGGGACAGTTTTTCTGTGTCACTAGGGAGTGTCCCTGGTTGTCTCTGTTTGAGTGCTCAAGCCAACTGACCAATTTGGGTCTCCAGGCTCCTCATGGCTGCACTGTTCTGATTCATGTATTCCTTGACAAAAGTCTCAAAGGATTGGGACTTCCCTTCACCCTTATCCCGGTTTTGATGGTTCTGCCTGGGATATGGGGGTCAGTTCTGGTAGTTTCCTCCACTACCTCCAGCATTATTCTGACTTTTCCATCCCCGGTTGTTGTTCCCTTGATAATTATCATTGCTCCTGTTGTTATTATCGTAACCACCTGCATAACACACAGCAGCCAAATTGTTACAATCCTCAGATTCATGAGGACCTCCACAAATAGAGCAACTTTGACTTGATTGAGTCAAGAGAACTTGCTCGGCTGGTTTTTTCTGTTCCATGGGCTTCCAATTTTTTATAGTATTCTGGAGCGAAGCCATCTGTGCTGAAAGAGCATCAGTTGAGCTTATCTCAAGAACTCCTGCTTTCTTGGAAGCATTGTTCTGTGTGGAAGGCCATTGAACATGTTTTTTTGAAAGTTTTTCCAACAACCGGTAGGTTTCCGGATAAGTAAAATCCAAAAGATCTCCCCTGCAGCCGCATCAACAGTGGCTTTCAATGGTGGGGTTAAGCCATGATAAAACGTGTGAATAATTCCCCAATCAGAAACTCCAGGATTTGGGCAAATTTGTATTAATTCCTTAAAGCGCTCCACGCTTCAATAAGACTTTCTCCATCATACATTTGGAAAGATGCTATATCAGCCCTCACTTGGGCTTGTTTTGCTTGGGAGAAAAATCGGGTGACAAACTGTTCAGCTACTTGCTCCCAACTAGTGACGAAATTTGGGGGCAATGTTCTCCTCCATTATTTGGCTTTTCCTGCTAGGGAAAATGGAAACAGCCTCATTCGCATACTTTCCTCTGAGATACCATGAACTTTGAAATTATCAACTATCTCAGTAAAGTTGTCCGAATGACTGTGGGGGTCTTCCATAGGCAATCCATGGAATTGACCAGCATTCATAATCATTTGGAACATTGCAGGTTTGATTTCAAAGTTCGGGACATCCAGAGGATGAGGAACATAGCCTCGTTCTGGACCATTTCTGAAGGGAGCAGCCATATCATTCAACGATGGCCCTCTTCCTCCATTCTATCCTTCTTCATTCTCATGATTATTATTTTCATTGTTACCATTTTCACCATTATTTAGAACTTCCTCCATTGTATTATTTCTTAACCTTTGAACTCTTCTTCTATTTCTGAAGGTTCTCTCGGGTTCTGGATCAAAATGTACCATTTCCAGTCCAAGTTCTCTAGGTTCTGTGCTCATACAATAGGAAGAAGTCAAACACAATAAAAACAAACAAGATTTCAAAAACACAAACAACAATGATCCCCGGCAAAGGCGCTAATTGCTTGGTTGAACCGAGAGCTGCTCAGGGATATTTTTTTAGGAGCAATAATACAGAGTGATAATCGAGATTGCAAACAGGAGCAATCTACTCTGACGGAGAGAAACCCTCTTCAACTATACGCAAGCGTACGTGTCAAGCAATACAAGGTGTTGTTAGCCCCAGATTTATCGTCCTCAGGGAGCAGTTGTTAAGAAGGAATCATTCAGGGAAACTTAATTCTTAGAAAAATGAAAGGAAAGTAGTTATTCTCAACCAAGCTTCACAAGGAGCAATTTCTAGCCAGCTAGTTAAACAGTGTTAACCATTCTGAACTAGATGAGAGCAGTGAATAACTTAGCATAGTCATCGAATATCAAGGCATCAAATTGAAGTAACTCAAAAGAAATTAGTGAAGTGATTATAAAAGCAGCAATAGATAAGCACAATTTGGTTGTCGTGAAGAAAGTTATAACAAAAGTTTGATGTGAGATTGAGTTTAGAAAGAGTTAAGTAGGTGTTTCGGGTTCCATATTTTCAACCCTTTGGTTAACCCTGCTTGGTAGCATATTTTAAAAATGAATTCTGCTCCTTTCGTCGTTTTACCACAAGTAAATAAAAGAGCAAGGCCTTACTCTCCACATTACTCCGTAGAACTTAGGGTTAAATGCAAGGAAACCATGCTGCCTTCTCAAAAGAGCCTGGATTCACATGGCAGTGCTCTTCATTCCAGGTGTTCCTCCCTCCTTTCTTCAGGCTGAACTACCCCAAGATCTTGAGACTGCTCCGCACGCCCTTGTCAGTGTTTCATCGACCGAGTGGTCTCGGGATGAGGTTGCCAGCCCAAAGGGTTTCACAGAATCAATATATTAAACCAAAGAACAGCTCAAAATTCATTCATAAAATATGTGTTCCTTGCAAAGTTATCCTAAGACAAAATAGATTACTTCTATGGAACCCTCACCTACTTAGAGGAAGTTAGCTCCTAGCGAGCATTACAAAAGAAAAATATCAGGAAAAATAAATGGCAAGCCCTCGAATGGTGTCCCGATCCCTTCTCATGAAGGTTGATTCTTCCTTTTATAGAGTTCTTCTGTCAGATCCTCATCGTCCCTTTCATCAAGGGTTGTGCCTTCTTCAAATCCTCTCCAATAGCCGGTCTGCTCTCTGCCAGCTCAGCTCTGCATGGCAGTGGTCCCCCTTGCTTTTCGTGCTTTTTCTCGGGTGAGAATTTCGGAATCAGGGAGACACCTCCACCTTCTCTGCTGCGGCTGACATGGAGGCTCCTGATTGCTGCCTTTTACTGCTTTTGTACTGTAGCAGGCTTTTATGCTCCCTCCTGCGCAGCATTCTTCCTTTTTTTCCTTAATGTGTGGGGCCTTCTGTTAGGTCTCAAGTTTCCTGATCAAAACAAATCAACCCGAAAATCATATGTGAAAAAGGTAATGTCAATTTTCTCCAGGGCTACTCTAATTCCCATTTCAAGTATCGCTCTGGTCCACTTTTCAAGACAATTGCTCTTCATGGAAAAAGAAGGTTAAAGAGAGTGATTTGTGACCAAAACAAAGGTTTTGTGGAGTGATATATACTTAATGGACCTCAACTTTTGAGGACCATCACTTATATGCCGAGGAGTTGCGTAGTATTGGTAGCTACCATTCCAGCTTCGTCGTATTTTATATCCCGATATTCCCCAGTTTCTCTAAATCCCTTGCTATATCCCGTTTTGAAAGTGGTTGTTTTATATTATTTATATGCCTCGAAGTGAACCATTGGGCGGAGTTTTCTCCAGAACCTCTGGGTTACTGAGATATATCCGTATATCTCACCCCGTCTTGGGGCACTATTTCAGGAAGTAGCAGTGGCAGTGGAGCGGCGGGCAAGAAGCCCGTAGGATGACTAGTGGGAGCACCTTTACCATTTTGCATTTTGTTGGCCATGTGGCCTAGGCTAGACTTAGGGCATGAACATCTCATATATATGTAGGATGAGTTTCATTAGCATATTTGTTCATGTCGTTTTGCTTAAGTCTAGTAGTTTGTATCATTTAAGCTTATGTTTCATTTTGTAACTAAAGTTATAATATTTATAAGTTGTAAATTGAAGTTGAAGTTGTAAGTTGTAATATGTAAGTTAAATGTTGTAAATGTACAAGAAATGCATGATATACTATGATGGAAGGGCTTTAGGCCTATTGTAGGTTTATGATTACTTGTATGTTGGAAATATGCATGAAAAGGGACTTTGTTGATTGAAACCATTTAAGGATTTAAAGTGAGCTATATTGTGTAATAAATATAAACTGAGTTGGGTTGTAAGTGCCCCAAGGCATTGTTGGTCCTTGTGTGTGCCACCCATTGGATTATTAGGTAAATTTGAGGTAGTAGTGAGCTTATGCAAATTTGGGGATTTTAGGAAAAACAAAGGAAACTCTAGCGAATTTTCTGTAGAATTGGCAGATTTTAGACGAACTTCGAGAGAGCATATCTCCCTCCACAGAGGTCCGATAGGGACATGCCATACGCCACTTTGAAGCTTGAGATGTCCCCTACATGGTGTTAAAATGGGCTTAGATGGGAACAAATTTACGTCCGATCACCTATCTGCCCTCATCTCATTCATGAAGGCGTGCATCATATCAGGGTCTCGGTCATATTTCTATTTGCAGCAGTCTCTTTCTACAGAGCATTCAGAACTGCAGTAATAGGATCTGGTGCTGCTAGACGCCCTTCACCTCGAGTTCCACGGCGACCTCGTGCCCTACTCATGATATCTGTACATGTAACACAAAGGAATGAGCTTATCAGACCCACACTGAGGAATCACATATACATTAATCATAAACAGTTCACAGATAGCTATGCAACACGAAATACAGTAATACATTATCAGAGTTCCCTTACAAAACTGCTCTGATACCATAAAATGTAATAGCCCGTTGTACACCGGTATTGTTAACATTAATTATGATATTAAGCGCAGTTACAATCATAACAATTCATTTATAAAAAAGCGAGTAAACTTTTTTCATTTATTACGCGAGCATTTAAAACAATAAAGAGCGTAATAATTAAAAGCCATGACCGTAACTGTAAACTATTTGCGGAATACTTATTTAGACTATTTTATAACTTATTTTAGTTACTACAAGTTACTAAGGGGTTCCCATAAACCCACTTAGCTAATTTCTCACTTTTACGTTTTCTACCTATCCGAACATGGTTCGGTCTTTATTTTTCTGCGAACAAACCACATTCTACAAGCCTTCCATCTTTTGATATGTTATTCTAAACACAATTACCTTTCTAAGAAACTATCACACGAGTTATTTCGACCTCGTTTGCTCCGGATATCGCAGTTTGAGGTTGGACAAGCAAAGCTGCCAGCCAACCCCAAAACAACTCCAAACATCCCTCACGCCACGATTTACTGCAGAAAATCCACTCAACCAATTGCTCTCAAATTTTTATACAACAAACTAGACACCTCAAGCTTCAATTTTATATATCATACACTTAATTTGACTACGAAACGAAGTGGGAATTAATTTCCCAAAATTGGTCCAGAACTGCCACATGTGCAATAAGCAAATGGGTAGTTTGCGTTTACAGACTCCTATAGGACGGCGCTCAACTTAGAATTTTACCAAATAATACCACAAGGTAGAGGACATCTCAACCTTCAAAATGGAGTATGGCACGTCCCTATCGGACCTCTGTGGAGGGAGATATGCTCTCTCGAAGTTCACCTAAAATATGCCAATTTCTAGAAATTTCGCCAGAGTTTTCTTTGTTTTTACAAAAATCCCCAATTTGCAAATGCTAATGATACCTCAAATGTACCTAATAACCAATGGGTGGCACACACAAGGACAAGCAATGCCTTGGGGCATTTACAAGCCAACTCAGTTTATAGTTATTACACAATTCATATCATACTGCTCACTTGATTAATACTTAATACGTTTCAATCATCAAAATCCATTTACATGCATTTTCTAAGCATTCACATAATCATAATCCTAAAATAGGCCTACAACCCTTCCATCATATTACATCAAGTATCCATTGTACAATTACCACATCTCAATTACATATTACAACTTACAAATTCATAACTTGAAATTACAACTTGAAACATAAAGCTTAAATGACATATACAACTAGACTTAGGCAAAATGACATGAACAAATATGACTATGAATCTCATCCTACATACATATGGAATGTTCATGCCCTAAGTCTAGCCTAGGCCCAATGGCCATCAAAATGCAAAAGTGCAAGGTCCTCCAAAGACTTATCCTACGGGCTTCTTCCCCGCCGCTCCCGTACCACTGCTACCTCCTGAAATAAAGCCCACAAGACGGGGTGAGATATACGAATATATCTAAGTAACCTAGAAGTTCTGGAGAAAACTCCGCCCAATGGCTCACTTCGATGCATATAAATAATATACAATAACATCTTGAAAAAACGGGATATAGCAAGGGATTTAGAGAAACTGGGGAATATAGGGATACAAAATACGACGAAGCTGGAATGGTAGCTACCAATACCACGCAACGCCCTGCCTAATGGCTCAACATAAAAGCCTACGGGTCTCATCCAAGGCGTGTTCCAAGAACATCCAACCAAGGTACCCCTCCCGTCCGCATACACCCGAGACTTCCTAGTGTGCTCCTATCCGGATCACACACCACGACCCTAGGTCAACTGGAACTCCCTCTCGGAGACCTATCCAGTGGAAGTCTGAAACGCCCGAAGGCAAAACTGTCTACTGGCCAGAGACTCGGTACATCTAGTGTACCACTAACATACATAATAAATGCATGATCATGTTATTCTACATTACTTACATACACTTCCTACCATCACCCTCAACGGGCATGGTGGAACAAACAAGGGGATTAAGCCCCAGCACCAAGAGGTTACCTGTTTAGTCCTCTTCACTTAGCTCCCAATAATATATTCTCCGAGCTCTTTATACAGCAGAAATGCCTACACGGAGGACATTCCCAATTACTTAAAATTCATACAACACATGCAAGTCATCAATTACACAAGCATGGTTCCAATTACTTACCTCAATCCCACTTGGTCCAGGACCAAGGGCAATCCACCGACTCACAATTCGGGGTTCAAATCGACGTACGGCAACCTACAACAACCATGTACGACTCGTCAGTACACGACAATTCTATCAAAACGCGAAAAACGTCAAAAACCTCCCCTACACCCTTGTAGGTTCGGCCAAAGTGGTGTAATTTTGAGATTTATTTTTCTAAATTTTCTTTCTCATTTCCTAAGCATCCTTAGGTTGCCAAAAGGCCATATCAAGTGTTGTTTTTCATCTTACGTCTTTTAAACGTCGTTTTGCTTAATATTTCACTCTAGGACCCTTTATGACTCTCAACACCATTTATTATTTTTCATTGATTCTCCCACCTTCCAACCACCACACAACCCATCTAAATATCATTTAACACATGATTCATCATCCAAGCCACGCCAACAACATCAAATCCCTACAATTCCCTAAATGGCTGAATTGTAGCATAAGCAATTCCAAAGGATCTTTACTCAATTTTAACCACTCTACACCTCATACAATCCTATTATATCAACATACAATCATACAACAACTCACCAATCCAATCCTAACACATTTCTAAAACTCAAAGTCATGACAACCTAAAATTTTCTAAGTTAAAAATCCACATTTTTCACCAATAATTTTTATTGCATTTATGGCTAATACACATCATTCCAAGAAACATTCATGTACAAACATTTTCCATTTGAACTCTCTAAACACATCAATCAACTAAGCCCTCTTTAGGGTTCATAACTCCAATCACATTATTCAATCGTTTAAATGCAAGGAAACTTACTCAAAAGCTTGGCACAAGGCTCCTCCTAAACATACTCCACCATTGGAGCACCTAGAAGCTCCATGAACACAAATCTTCCTATGTGAGCCACGGCCCTTGGGGAGAAATACCTCAAAATCTAGTCACTCTCATGGTCCAAGGGTACCACCAATGGCTTTAGAAGACAATTTCCAACAAAATTCAAGTTAAACTTTGTTGGATTTGGTTAGGATTTGAGTGATTTAGCAAGGAAGAAGAAATCTTGGTGTATTTCCATTGGGGAGGGGGTTGGCTGCGGGTTTCAATGGGAGGGAGGAGAGAGATGATGATGACAAATGGGTTATGCACATGTGGCATGCCCTACTTAAGTGGGGTGGGTCCCCCGCCACCTCTTGCGATTTAAAACTAATCCGAATTTTCACTAAACGTCCGTAAATTCACGACCTATTTAGAAAATCTAATTTTTAACATTAACCATTGTCCTTTAATTATACTTGATCAGATGAATCCTGAGTTTTTCGGTTATTCGGAAATACTGCAGTTTTAAGTTGTTGCGCGCGCCGTTGGTGCGCTTCCCCAAACTAACTTACTTCCATCAAATTTTATTAGAAATCATATTTCCTAGTTCTATAGACCATTTGTAACTCATTTAAAACCTAGAGCTCAAAACTCAATCGGCACGCTTTACGGTGCAACTGTACCGCAGTACTTTTACCTGTAAAAACACTATTCACTGAATTTTCTGAAACTTGCCTAACCACTCAATTTTTTGCTCTGAATCCATTTCCAGGGTTATTTTTATCATCTGAGACCTTCTACTCAATCTTTATCTTCCTAGGGTTGCGTGTTAGCTAATTACCGTTTTGCCCTTTCTTTGTATTTTGGCCTTAATTTTAGGATTTTCACTAATCCTCCTCTTTATTTCTCATTTAATATATTGATATTTAAACTTAGAAATGTGAGGTGTTATAGTATTCGAATACTTTTCGTGTAGTATTCGAATACTTGTTCATTGGTATTCGAATACTCCTTGCAAGAGTATGGGAATACTTTTCTGGGAAAAAAAGTATTCGGATACCTTTGAAGAAGTATGCGAATACTGGAAAGTATTCGAATACAGTGAGGTTTGGTATTCGGATACTGTGGTATTCGGATACTAGGGGGAAAAGTATTCGGATACTTGTAAGTATGCGAATACTTAAATGCAAGTAATCGAATACTTTCTGGAGACAGGGAGTATTCGAATATTCATCGAGGAGTATTCGAATACCTCCTGCAGAAACAACATGATATGAGTTAAAATGAGTAAGAAAGCCCTAATCACTTCATGTAATCTTGAGCAATGATTATTGATGATTAATTACTGTATAAACAGATTGTGATTGTGCTGTTTGTGGGCCTTGAGCTTGTGTGGACTCTTGGCTTGGATTGCAGCTTGCAAGGTAAGCTTTCGTGTCCTCGATTTAGCCATTGTGTGGTTCCACCATACCCCATGGGGAAATGGTTTATATGCATGATGTGTTTACATGCTTTGATAATTGAAAATGCTGTTGAGCTTTATGTGCAATTGCTTATAATATGTATGTGTTGTTCCACTTAGACGGTAAGCCTGAGTATGTGGCGTCATACAAGACGGTGACACTGTGGGTGGGTGCAAGTGGCGTCTTGCACTAGTGTGGGTAATAGACGTATTCCTGCATTTCTCTGGCCAATAGATTAGTTATAACACACATGACATGATTATCTGCTGCATTGCACTATTTTGGAACTTATACTGTTTAACTATTTTTAGAACTTATATTGCACATGTAAGTGAGCTTGGGGTGGAAAATCCTTGAGGACCCCTTGCCTTACTGAGATTTCTGTTCAGAGATCTCACCCCACGTTTGGGGCGCTTATTTCAGGTTCAGGTAATCGAGGGGTTGAGACCTCTAGCGGCAGGAGGCCGGAGCTTAGTTGATTGATGTTTATCTGCTTATGCTGACTATGCTTGGATGCTGGTTTATGTCTGTTGATATCATGCTTATAGCTTCATTTGATGTTATTGTTGAGACTCTGTTGATTATGTTGCTATTTGGTGAGCATGGGGTTTGTCTATGCCACATTGACTTGACTTGATGTTTTTAGTTTGGAGTTGTACTAATGTATTAGGATATTGTCCGAACTACGTTTTGTAGATCTGTGACTTAGATACTCACTTATTTATCTATTGAAGTATTCAGTTAGCTGTCTTTTGCAATTTACATACAGGCGATGCTTTATGAAAATGATTAAGTAATCAACTTGGCTAAGTTAATGACGTCATAATTGAAAAGAAAAAGAATATTCCGCATTTTAATTAAGCGTGGCTTAATACGATGACATGTTAACAAACCGGGTATACACGGGGTGTTACATACAACAACCATGTACGAATCATCAATACACGGTAAATCTATCAAAATACGAAAAACGTCAAAAATCACCCCCCACATTATGTAGGTTCGGTCAACAAGGTGTTAATTCACATTTTATTTTTCTAAATTTTCTTTCTCATTTTCTTAGGCATCCTTAGGTCACCAAAAGGCCATATCAAGTGCCACTTTTCATTTTACGTCTTTCAAACGTTGTTTTGCCTAATATTTTGCTCTAGTTTCCTTTACAATTCTCAACACCTTCAATTATTTTCCATTGGTTCACCGACCTTCCAACCACCACACAACCCCTCTAATTACCATTTAACACATAATACATCATCCAAGCAATGTCAACAACATCAAATCCCTAATTTTCCCTAAATGGCCGAATTGCATCACATGCCACACCAATGACCATTCAATTAAATTTAGCAATGTAATAAACCCTATCATCCCATTATTAACTCATATACACCTCCAATAATCCAATTACACAATCCTAACAATAATCTCAAACACAAAATCCTATTTTTCGCCAATAATTTTTATTGCATTTAAGACTACTACACATCATTCTAAGACACATTCATGTACAAACATTTTCCATTTGAGCTCTCTAACATCACAAATCAACAAAACCCCCTTTAGGGTTCATGAATTAAATTTGAAAATCAAACCATCAAAAGGGTGTAGGAACTTACTCAAAAGCTAGGCACAAGGCTCCTCCAAGACATACTAGACCATTGGAGCATCACTCAACAACATGAACACAAATCTACCAATGTGAGCCGGGTTTAGGAGGTGATTTCCATTGAATTTCAAGTTAAACTTTGATGGATTTGGTTAGGATTTGATGAAGTTATAGAGGGAAGAAGATTGAAATCAAATCTTGCTTCTAATGGGGGGAGGGCCGCGAGTTTTGAAGGGTGAGGGGAGAGAGAAGAAGATGAATAGTTCCTTTGCCAATTTGTCATCTTATCACTTAAGTGGGGTGGGGCCCACCGCCACCTCACGCGTTTCAAATTAATTTAAATTTCCCTCCGATTCCACTAAACGTCCATAAATTCACAACCTATTTAGAAACTCTAATTTTTAACATTAACCATTGTCCTTTAATTACCCTTGATCAGATGAATCTGGAGTTTTTCGGTCGTTCTGAGAAAATGCTATTTTAAGTTGTTGCGCGCGCCGTTGGCACGCTTTCCCAAAATTACTTATTTCCATCAACTTTTATCAGAAATCATACTCCCTAGTTCTATAAACCATTTATACCTTGTATTGAAAACCTAGAGCTCAGAACTCAATCTGCACGCTTTACTATGCAATTGTACCGCGAAATTTTTACCGGGTAAAAACACTATTCACTGAATTTTTTGAAACTTGCCTAACCACTCAATTTTTCGTTCTGAATCCATTTCCAGGGTTATTTTTATCATTTGAGACCTCTTACTCCATTTCCTTCCTAGGGTTGTGTGCATGGCTAATTTACCGTTTTGCCCTTTCTTTGTATTTTGGCCTAATTTTCAGGATTTTTACTAATCCTTCCCTTTAATTCTCATTTAATATATTAATATTTAAACTTAGAGATGTGAGGTGTTATAAATTTGTTGAGTGTATTTTCCAGAATAATTGATTGAGTAAAGGCTGTTTGGAGCCGTTTTGGGGTTGGCTGGCAGATTTGCTTGTCCAACTTCAAACGGCGATATCCAGAGCAAACGAGAACTTTAGGACTCATGTGATAGCTTCCTAGAAAGGTAATTAAGTTTAGAATAACATATCAAAAGACGAGATGCTTGTAGAATGTGGTTTGTCCGCAGTAATTAAAAGACCGAACCATGTTCGGATAGTTAAAAAACGTAAAAGTGAGATTTTAGCTAAGTGGGTTTATGGGAACCCCTTAGTGACTTGAGAGATGTAATATATGATATAAAAGTAGTTTAAATAATTATTCCGCAAAGAGTTTATAGCTACGGTCACAACCTTTAATTATTACGCTTTTTATTGTTTTAAATGTTCGCGTAATAAACAGAAAAGGTTTACTCGCATTTTTATAAATGAACTGCTCTGATTGTAACTGCGCTTAATATCATAATTAATGTTAACAATACCGGTGTACAACGAGATGTTACACATATTCTCTTAGGGCGTCCATGGCATTTTGATAGACGTGTGATGCACGATGGGTACACTAATAGATACGCATTGGTTATGAATAACAAAACCATTACTCTTGCTCTTTTAAGTCCAATGCAAGTGTATAAGGATCAAGTAAGGCTGAAAAAAAATAGTGACCAGAAAAAAGAAAGAGAAAATCAGAGAGAAGAAGAGAGTGAAAAACAAGTTTCAGGTAGTGAGAAAAGAAAAGAGAGAAAAAAAGGAGAACTTCTTTGTGAAAGTTAGGGAGATTAACAAAGCATTAGTCGTAAAATAGCCTATGATTGTACTCTTGTATAAGGAGGCTTGCTTTAACACTAATGAAGTTGATTCCTCTTTGCTTAGTGCAATTGTTTCTATTTTGCAAAATTTTGAGGATGTGTTCCCTAAAAAAATACTTGATGGTTTACCACCAATAAGGGGAATAAAGCACCAAATTGATTTCATACCAGGGGCAACAATTCCAAATAGGCCAACATATAGAACTAACCTTGAAGAAACAAAGGAACTCCAAAGGCAAGTTAATGAGCCTATGCAAAAGGGGCATTTGCGTGAGAGCATGAGTCCATGTGATGTTCCAGTATTGCTTGTGCCTAAGAAAGATGGTTCTTGGAGGATGTGCGGTGATTGTCGCTCCATCAACAATATCACTGTAAAGTATAGACATCCTAATCCTAGAATTGATGATATGCTAGATGAGTTGCATGGTGCATGTGTTTTTACTAAAATTGATCTTAGGAGTTGATATCATCAAATCAGAATGAAAGAAGGTGATGGGAAAATTGCATTCAAAAAACAAAATATGGGTTGTATGAATGGTTGGTTATGCCATTTGGTTTAACTAATGCACCCAGCACCTTTATGAGGTTGATGAATCATGTTTTGCGTGCATTCCTTGGAAAATTTATGGTTGTATATTTTGATGACATTCTGATTTATAGCAAAAACTTGAATAAGCATGTTGAGCATTTAAAACTTGTTTTGAATGTTTTGAGGAAAGAGAAGTTGTTTGCTAATCTAAAAAAAATGTTGATTTTGTACTAACAAGCTTGTGTTCCTTGGTTTTGCTGCTAATTCTTAAGGGATAGAGGTGGATGAAGAAAATGTAAAGGCAATTCAAGATTGGCCTAGTCCTACTTGTGTGAGTGAAGTTCAAAGTTTTCATGGGCTGGCTAGTTTTTATAGACGGTTTGTGAAAAACTTTAGTAGCCTAGCAGCACCATTGACTGAGGTTATTAACAAAAATGTGGGTTTTAAGTGGGGTGATGAAAAAGAAAAGGCATTTAATCTGATTAAGGAGGAATTAACTAATGCTCCTTTGCTTGCTTTGCCTAACTTTACAATACTTTTGAAATTGAGTGTGATGCCTCAGGAATAGGTATTGGAGTTGTTCTAATGCAAGAAGGCAAAGAGGACCAAATCCTTTTGGTCAAGGACCAAAGGCAATCCACTAAACTCAATCCTCAAGGATCACGTCCATGGGAGGCAACCTACAATGATCACACATATGATCATCAATTCAATTGTAAATCAAGTTGAAATTGCCAAATGGGCCAATCACAAGATCAAGGGCCAAGAAGTTTGTAGAAGCTCTTAGTGGGTTGATCCAGCAAATGTGGGCTAATCATGAAGACATCAAGTCCAAATTTATTCATAATTAGAACTTAGTTAATGTCATCAATGCAAAAGAAGTTAAGTGGAATGAGTAGCAATTTCAAATTTCAATCAATGTTTAGTGGGGCTACCAGCATTTTCAATGTTATTAATGCTTGGTGGGGTTGATTAACATTTTCAATGTCATTAATGTTTAGTGGTCTGATTAGAGTCTTTTCCTTTTTCCAAGTTGTCAACTTTAAATTAGTGTCTTTTCATTTGCTAGTCTTTTCCTATTCTTGGAGGGATGTTCCAAGATAAGGGAGGATATAACTCTTGTAATCAGATTTTGAAGTTATAAAATAATAGAGAGGTTTCTTCTCTCTGGTTCTTATCTAGAACTCTGAACTTATCAAGAAGTTTGTTTTTGTGGCGTTCAAACTAGACTTATCAATCACCTTCTTCTTTCTTGAATATGGCATCTCTATCCTTCTTATACCTTTGGTTCTTATCTTCCATAGATAACGAGTCAAGGTTCTTTATTTCTTGTTTTAAATTCCTGATTGTAGAAACGATCCTAACTAAATTGGTCTTGGGTCTCACTATTCTTAGTGAGGTTCATATCACATCCTCCGGCTTAATCCGGATCTGGTGATATCCGGACTGAAGACTGGTCCAGAAGATACACAAGCACCCCTCAACTGGTCCAGAAGATCATCAATTCATGGTAAAGGGCACATGTTCTTAATCGTAATCTTATTCAAATGTCGGTAGTTAATACACAATCTCATGCTACCATCCTTCTTTTTCAAAAATATAACAGGTGCTCCGCATGGAGACACACTAGGTCTGATAAAATTCTCTGTAGATAGCTCCTCAATATGCTTCTTCAACTCAGCCAACTCCAGTGGCGACATCCGTTATTGAGCCAAAGAGATAGGCCCCACACCTGGCAACAGATCAATGGAGAACTCAATCTCCCTCTCAGGTGGAAATTTCGGTATCTCATTAGGAAATACGTCCACAAATTCATTAACCATCAAAATATTCATAATTTCTTCTTCCTTATCACCAACAAGTCCACCCAATAGTACATAACCCAGATCACCAGCCTTCAAGGCCTTCTCAGGAATCACATATAGATTAATCATAAAGAGTTTATAGACATCTATGCAACACAAAACACAATCATACATAATTAGAGTTTCCTAATAAACTGCTTTGTTACCATAAAATGTAACAGCCCGTTACGTACCGGTGTTGTTAACATTGATTATGATATTAAGCGCAGTTACAATCACAGCAGTTCATTTAAAAATGAGAGTAAACTATTTCCTTTTCATTACGTAAGCGTTTAAAAACAATAATAAAATGTAATGACATAAGCTGTGATCATAACTAAATTCTAAACGCGAAATAAATAAAATAAATTCCTAACTATCATACATTACTTATTTTAAGCTACTAAGGGATTCCTATAAACCCACTTAGCATAAATCTCACTTTTACGATTTTTCTATAACCGAACATGTTTCAGTCATCTGGACACCGTGCAAAATTCCCATGCTACGAATCTCTCATCTTTTAGTATGTTATTCTAGACTCAATTATCTTTCCAACAAGGTATCACACGCCTCATAAAGATTACTCTAGCTCCGGTTATCACCGTTTGAAGTCGGACAAGCAAAACTACCAGCCAACCCAAAACAGGGCACCAAATATCCCTCACCATTTCTGCGATTCTAGACAAATCACTCAACCAATTGCTCTCAAATTTTTATACAGCATACCAGACACCTCAAGCTTTAGTTTGACATATCATGAGCCTAATTTGAGTAAGAATTGAGGGAGAATGATATGAACCTAACCAAGAATAGTGAGACCCAAGGAAAATTTAGTTAGGATCATTTCTACAATCAGGGATTTAAACAAGAAATAAAGAACCTTGACCCGTTATCTATGGAAGATAATAACCAGAGGTATAAGAAGGATAAAGACGCCACACTCAAGAAAGAAGAAGGTGAGTGATAAGTCTATTTTGACACAACATAGTTGACATCTCAAGCTTCAAACTGATGTATGGAACGTCCCTATTGGACCTCTGCTCTCCCAAAGTCAGCCTAAAAACTGCCATTTCTCCACTCAATTGAACCTACAGGTTGCTATAGAGCTTCAAATGCTACCAAATTTTGACACAACATAGCTGACATCTCAAGCTTCAAAATGATGTATGGAACGTCCCTATTGGACCTCTGCTCTCCCAAAGTCAACCTAAAAACTGCCATTTATTATAAATTTGGACGACACCTCCTTTCTTTATTCAACCTATTCCACTTTATCAAAAGTGTGTTTTAAAGCCTCAAACGGTACCTAATAGACAAGGGTGGCACACAAGGACCAACAATGCCTTGGTGTTCTTGCAACCCATAACTATTTACATCATTCTCCTTAATTTACAATCCATTACTTAACTTTATCAAAACTTAAACTCATTACAATCACATAATTCCATTTCATGCATTCTTAAAAATTGACATATAATTCAAAACCTAAAATAGGCCTATTGCCCTTTCATCACATACATGCTTTACAATTTTACACAAGGTCCATAATCATTACATTACAATCCTCCAATGTCAAAATAGGTAGTTATGAACAAATGAAGCATGAACAAATAAGGCATGATACAAATTATTAATGCAATATATAATGTTCATGCTCTCAGTCTAGCCTATGCCAAGTGGCCCAAAATGAAAAATAGCTCTAACTCCACAAGCTCAACCTGTGGGCCTCTTGCCTATAGCTCCAGTCCCGCTACAACCACCTGAAACACAGCTCCATAACGCGAGATGAGATATACGAATATATCTCAGTAACCCAGAAGTTCTGGAGGATCACTTCGCCTAATGGCTCACTCACATGTAAATGTACAACAATGAATCATAACAACAAAGGGATATAGCAAGGGATTTAGAGAAGTAGGATGTATAAAGAGAAAACAAACGATGAAGGAAGAGAAAGAAAACATACAATGAATCATAACAACAAAGAATCCTTTCCCGTTTGAATCTCGATTCTCTCATGAGAAAAAAACATGACATGATCATGTGGGGAATCATTACCATATCAAAGGTGGATCAATGGTTATAAAGGAAGAGAAAGAAAAAATAATACTAAAATAGGTAGTTATAAAATCATAACCGTTGATTCACCTTTGTATAGTTATGATCTTCCCACATGATCAAGTCATGTTTTTTTCCACGTGAGAGAATCAAATTCCATTTGGATCTGGATCCACTCATGTGGAAAAAAAAAACATGACATGGTCATGTGGGGAATCATAACCATATCAAAGGTGGATCAATGGTAATAAAAGAAGAGAGAAAAAAAACTAAAATAGGTTGTAATAAAATCATAACCATTTATTCACCTTTGTATGGTTGTGATCTTCTCCCATGACCGTGTCATTTTTTTTCATGTCAGAGGATACATTTCCATTTGGATCTGGATCCTCTCAAGTGAAAAAACATGACATGGTCATATGAGGAATCATAACCATACAAAGGTGGATGAATGGTAATAAAGGAAGAGAGAAAAAATATATTAAAATAGGTAGTTACAAAATCATAGTCGTTGATTCATCTTTGTATGGTTGTGATCTTACCACAAGACCATGTCATGTTTTTCTCCACATGAGAGGATCCAAATCCAAATGGAAATGTATACTCTCATATGGAAAAAAACATGACA
Source organism: Gastrolobium bilobum (assembly GCF_033153095.1). Classification (NCBI taxonomy): domain Eukaryota; kingdom Viridiplantae; phylum Streptophyta; class Magnoliopsida; order Fabales; family Fabaceae; genus Gastrolobium; species Gastrolobium bilobum. Next base: position 45,561 of record NW_026899829.1, read on the forward strand.
CAGTCATGGGGGAAGATCACAACCATACAGAGGACGATCAATGGTAACAAAGGAAGAGAGAGAAAATATATTAAAATAGGTAGTTATAAAATCATAACCGTTGATTCACCTTTGTATGGTTATGATCTTCCCAATATGTTTTTCTCCACATGAGAGGATCCATTTCCGTTGGATCTGGATCCGCTCATGTGACAAAAATATGACATTGTCATGTGGGGAATCATACCCACATCAAAGGTGGATCAATTCTAATAAAGAAAGAGAGAAAAATATTAAAATACGTAGTTATAAAATCATAGCCGTTGATTCATCTTTGTATGGTTGTGATCTTACCATAAAGACCATGTCATGTTTTTCTCCACATGAGAGGATCCATATCCAAATGGAAATGTATCCTCTCACGTGGAAAAAAAAAACATGACACGGTCATATGGGAAGATCACAACCATACAAAGGAGGATATGGTAACAAAGGAAGAGAGAGAAAAATATATATTAAAATAGGTAGTTATAAAATCATAACCGTTGATTCACCTTTGTATGATTATGATCTTCCTAATGATCATGTCATGTTTTTCTCCACATGAGAGGATCCATTTCCGTTGGATCTGGATCCGCTCATGTGACAAAAATATGACATTGTCACGTGGGAAATCATAACCATATCAAAGGTGGATCAATGCTAATAAAGGAAGAGAGAGAAAAAATACTAAAATAGGTAGTAATAAAATAATAACCGTTGATTCACCTTTGTGTGATTGTGATCTTCCCACTTGACTATGTCATGTTTTTCTCCACATGAGAGGATCTATTTGCATTTGGATATGGATCCTCTCATGTGAAAAAAAACATGATATGGTCATGTGGGGAATCATAATCATATCAAAGGTGGATCAATGGTAATAAAGGCAGAGAGAAAAAAAATACTAAAATAGGTAGTTAGAAAATAATAACCGTTGATTCACTTTGTATGATTATGATCTTCCTACATGACCATGTCATGTTTTTCTCCACATGAGAGGATCCATTTGCATTTGGATCTGGATCCTCTCATGTAAAAAAAAATGACATGGTCATGTGGAGAATCATAACCATATCAAAGGTGGATCATTGTTAATAAAGGAAGAGAGAGAAAAAAATACTAAAATAGATAGTTAGAAAATCATAACCATTGATTCACCTTTATATAGTTGTGATCTTCCCACATGACCATGTCATGTTTTTTCCACGTGAGAGAATCGAATTCCATTTGGATCTGGATCCTCTCATGTGAAAAAATAATGAAATGGTCTTGTGGGGAATCATAAACATATAGAGGTGGATCAATGGTAATAAAGGAAGAGAAAAATATATTAAAATATGTAGCTATAGATCATAACCGATTGATTCACCTTTATATGGTTGTGATCTTCGCAAATGACTATGTCATATTTTTTTCGCAGTAGAGGATCCATTTCCATTTGGATCTGGATCCTCTTATGTGAAATTGACAAGGTCATGTGGGGAGTTATAACCATACCAAGAAGGATCAATGGTAATAAAGGAAGAGAGAGAAAAATATTAGAATAGATAGTTAGAAAATCATAACCGTTGATTCACCTTTATATAGTTGTGATATTCCCACATGACCATGTCATGTTTTTTTCCACGTGAGAGAATCGAATTCCATTTGGATCTGGATCCTCTCATGTGAAAAAAAAATGAAATGGTCATGAGGGGAATCATAACCATATCGGAGGTGGATCAATGATAATAAAGGAAGAGAAAAATATATATTAAAATATGTAGCTATAAAATCATAATCTTTGATTCACCTTTGTATGGTTGTGATCTTCGCAAATGACTATGTCATATTTTTTCCACAGTACCTCATCCATTTCCATTTGGATCTGGATCCTCTTATGTGAAATTGACAAGGTCATGTTGGGAGTCATAACCTTACCAAGAAGGATCAATGGTAATAAAGGAAGAGAGAGAAAAAATATTAGAATAAGTATGTATAAAATCATATCCATTGATTCACCTTTGTATGATTGTGATCTTTCTATATGACCATGTCATGTTTTCTCCAAATGAGAGGATCCATTTCCATTTGGATTTGGATCCTCTCATATGAATAAAAAAATTACAATATCATGTGGAGAATCATAACCATATCAAAGGTGGATAAATGGTAATAAAGGAAGAGTGAGAAAAAAAATACTAAAATAGGTAGTTATAAAATCATAACCGTTGATTCATCTTTGTATTATTGTGAACTTCCCACATGACCATGTCATTTTTTTTCCACGTGAGAGGATCCATTTCTATTTGGATCTAGATCCTCTCTTGCGAAAAAAATATGACATGGTCATGTGGGGAATCATAACCATACAATTGATCCTAACTAAATTAGTCTTGGGTCTCACTATTCTTGGTGAGGTTCATATCATTTGGTATCAAAGCTCTAGGGTTCTAATTCAGGTACAAAAAATGGGTTTTTGTTTTCTTGTTCCTTCTATACCTTTTTTTTTATCTTTTTCTTATTCAAGTACTTCAATATAAAAAAAATCGAATTTATTATTTCTGATATTGTCTTGTTTGAAAAAAAAATAAAGCAAAAAAATAAAGAAAAAAAGGAGAGGAAATTGATGATCTTGTTCTTTTAGCCTTTTTACATCAAGAAAAACTTCAACTGAGTTCATTGAGTTTTAGCAAAGAACTAAAAGAGTAAATTAAAAGAGGGGTAAAAGGCAAAAGTGTGTGAGCTTATAAGAGGGTAAAAGTCTAATTTTGAAGCACAAGTGTGAGAGCTACTAATTGGGCGAGAAACACGTGAGGGTGTGTTTGTGAGGATATTATAAGTTTTTGTCTTTTGCAGATTAAAAATTAATGTCTGAAGAGGGTGAAACTCAAATTCCTAAAGATTTTAAATTCTACTTTGAAGCCATGGTACAAAGATTTGAAAGATTGGACTCCAGGTTCAAGGAAATGGAAGATAGAATAGAAAGAGTTGGACAAAGGGAGAAACAGCCTATAACTTCAGAACATCAAAATAAAGATGATACCAATTCTACAATTGATATGAGGCAGAATGAACGATGAAATGAAAGAATAGAGTACGCATTAAAGAAAGGGTTGATAACAACCAAGGAAGTGATGAAGATTCCTTTCTTCCAAGGCAGAAATGATTCAGATGCTTACTTGGAGTGGGAAAGAAAGATGGAGTTGGTGTTTGATTGTCATAACTACTTGGAATTGAAAAAGGTAAAATTTGCTGCCATAAATTTTTTTTATTATGCTATTGTTTGGTGGGATCAATTTGTGTCAAACAGGAGGAGACATGGTGAAAGACCCATTGAAACATGGGAGGAAATGAAAGCTGTCATGCGAAGGCGATTTATTCCAAGTTAGAATGAAGATTACATTCTTACAAGGCAGAAATGATTTAGAAGCTTAGTTGGAGTGGGAAAGAAAGATGGAGTTGGTGTTTGATTGTCATAACCACTTGGAATTGAAAAAGGTAAAATTGGCTGCCATAGAATTTTCTGATTATGCTATTGTTTGGTGGGATCAATTTGTGTCAAACAGGAGAAGACATGGTGAAAGACCCATTGAAACATGGGAGGAAATGAAAGCTGTCATGCGAAGGCGGTTTATTCCAAGTCACTACCATAGGGACATGTTTCAGAAATTAAAAAGTCTCACACAAGGTTCTAAAAGTGTTGAAGAATATATTTCAAGGAGTGGAGACAGCCATGATTCGAGCCAATGTAGATGAAGATCGTGAAGCTACTATGGCTAGATTTTTGCTTGCTTAAATCGACACATTGCAAATGTGGTAGGATTACAACATTATACGAAGTTAGATAACATGGTGAACATGGCCATAAAGGTGGAGAGGCAACTAAAAAGGAAGGGTACCATGCGTATGGGACATAATTCGACTTCATCTTCAAGACCAACATGGAATAAAAATGAAGAGAAGCCTCATTTCAAATCTCCAGTTGGTTCCTCCAAAACCAACAAGTTGAAAACACTTCCAACCAAGGTAAAACTGAATCTCAATCCTCTAAAAATAGAGATGTAAAATGCTTTAAGTGTTTGGGTAGGGGTCATAGTGCTTCTCAATGTCCAAACAAGAAAGTCATTTTTTGAAAGATAATGGTAATATTGAAAGTGAAGGGGAATATGATAATGAATCCATGCCATCCTTACAAGATGCAAGTGATATTGAATTCCCAGTTGAAGGAGAGCTTTCAATGGCTAGAAGAACTCTTAATGTATAGATCAAGGAAGAAGATAAGGAGTTGCAATGAGAAAATATTTTTAATACTAGATGCAATGTAAAGGACAAGGTGTGTTCCATGATTATTAATGGAGGAAGTTGTACAAATGTTGCTAGTACTAGTTTGGTGGAGAGGTTAAATTTAGTAACTCTGAAGCATCGTAGACCATATAAACTACAATGGTTGAATGATTATGGAGAAATCAAGGTGAACAAACAAGTGGTAGTTCCATTTTCAATTGAAAAATATAAGGATGAGGTGTTATGTGATGTTGTGCCCATGCAAGCTGGGCATATTCTCTTAGTTTGATAGATGTGTAATGCATGATAGGTACACCAACAGATATTCCTTGGTTATAAATAACAAAATCATTACTCTTGCTCCTTTAAGTCCAATGCAAGTGTATGAGGATCAAGTAAGGTTAAAAAAAAAGAGTGACCAGAAAAAAAGAAAGATAAAATATGAGAGAAAACAAGAGTGAAAAGCAAGTTTCAGGTAGTGAGAAAAGAAAAGAGAGAAAAAAAGAGAACTTCTTTGTGAAAGTTGGTGAGATTAACAAAACATTGGTCTTTAAACAACCTATGATTGTACTCTTGTATAAGAGGCTTACTTAGCACTAATGAAGTTGATTCCTCTTTGCCTAGCGTAGTTTTTTATGTTTTGTAGGATTTTGAAGATGTGTTTCCTGAAGAAATACCCGATGGTTTATCACCAATAAGGGGTATAGAACACCAAATGATATTATACCAGGGGAAACAATTCCAAATAGACCAACATATAGAACCAACCTTGAAGAGACAAAGCAACTCCAAAAGCAAGTTAATGAGCTTATGCAAAAAGGACATGTGTAACAGCCCGTTGTACACTGGTATTGTTAACATTAATTATGATATTAAGCACAGTTACAATCACAACAATTCATTTATAAAAAACGTGAGTCAACTTTTTCCGTTTATTACGCGAGTATTTAAAACCGTAAAAAGTGTAATAAATAAAGGGATAGGATATTGTGACACCCAAGTTATGTTACACCCATGTGACACCCAGTCAATCTCACCGTTAGATCGTTTATGATGATCCAACGGTTATATTTATTTCCATCTTTGTATGGTCATGATTTCCCAAATTTAAAGTGAAAGCATTAAATATGGGAAATCATAACCATACAAATGTAGAAATAAATATAAAATATTAAATTTGGGAAATCATGACCATACAAAGATAAAAATAAATATAACCGTTGGATCAACATAAGCGATCTAACAGTGAGATTGACTGGGTGTCACATTGGTGTAATATAACTTGGGTGTCACAATACCCTATCCCATAAATAAAAGTTGTGACCATAACCGTAAACTCTTGCGGAATACTTGTTTAAACTAATTTTATATCTTATTTTACTTAATACAAGACACTAAGGGGTTCCCATAAACCCACTTAGCCAATTTCTCAATCTTACGTTTTCTACTTATCCGAGCGTGGTTCGGTAATTATTTTTCTGTGGACACACCGCACAAAACCAGTCCTTTATCTTCAGTTATATTTTTTTTCTTACTTAAATACCTTTCCAATGAGCCATCACACAGGTCATTTCGATCTCGTTTTCTCCGGATATCGCCGTTTGAAGTTGGGCAAGCAAAACTGTCAATCAACCCCAAAATAGCTCAAAACATCTCTCACTCCACGAATTAATGCAGAAAATACACTCACCTAATTGCTCTCAAATTTTTATACAACAAACTAGACACCTCAAGCTTCAATTTGACATATCATACACTTAATTTGACTAAGAAACGAAGCGGGAATAAAATTTCCAAAAACTGCCAGAAACAGCCCCTGCACAGGTGCGTTCTGGGCAGTCTGAGTTCACAGGCTTCTACAGGGTTGCGTGAAACCCAGAAAATTCTCAGATATTAAAAACATGTAGGGGACATCTCAAGCTTTAAAATGGCGTATGGCACGTCCCTATCGGACCTCTATGGAGGGAGATATGCTCTCCCGAAGTTCACCTAAATTCTGTCAATTCTACAGAAATTTCGCCAGAGTTTCCTTTGTTTTTCCTAAAATCCCCAAATTTGCAAATGCTTCTAACACCTCAAATGTACCTAATAACCAATGGGTGGCACACACAAGGACCAACAACTCCTTGGGGCACTTACAACCCAACACAGTTTACAGTTATTACACAATACATATTATATGGCTCACTTTATAATTCCTTAACTTATTTTAATCACCAAAGTCCATTTACATGCAATTTCTCAACATAAGCATATAATCATATTCCTAAAATAGGCCTAAAGCCCTTCCATCATATTACATCAATATCCATGTATACTTACAACATCTCATACAAATATTACAACTTTAACTTACAAATTGAAACATAAGCTTAAATGACATAAACTACTAGACTTAAGCAAAACGACATGAACAAATATGACTATGAAACTCATCCTGCATACATATGAGATGTTCATGCCCTAAGTCTAGCCTAGGCCAAGTGGCCATCAAAATGAAAAAAAGGTGCTAATCGTCCAATGACTCAACCTACGGGCTTCTTGCCCGCCGCTCCGTTGCCACTGCTACCTCCTGAAATAAAGCCCCCATGACAGGGTGAGATATACGAATATATCTCAGTAACCCAAAGGTTTTGGAGAAAACTCCGCCCAATGGCTCACTTCGATGCATATAAATAATATAAAATAACCACTTTTCAAAACGGGATAAAGCAAGGGATTTAGAGAAACTGGAAAATATAGGAATACAAGATACGATGAAGCGGGAATGGTAGCTACCAATACCACGCAACATCCTCGGTATATAAGCCTATGGGTCTCATCCAAGGCGTGTTCGTATAACATCAACCAAGGTACCCCTCCCATCCGCATACACCCGAGACTTCCTAGTGTGCTCCTATCCGGATCACACTTCACGACCCTGGGTCAACTGGAACTCCCTCTCGGAGACCTATCCAGTGGAAGTATGAAACGCCCGAAGGCAAAACTGTCTACTGGCCAGAGACTCGGTACATAAGTACCCTCATAAATACTACATGCATGCTCATGTTGTTCTACACTACTCATATACATTTCCTACCATCACCCTCAACGGGTATGGTGGAACACACAAGGGGAACAAGCCCCAGTACCAAGAGGTTACCTTATTAAGCCTCTTCACTTAGCTCCACAGCAGTATGCTCTCTGAGCTCTTTACTCAACAGAATGCCTACACAGAGGACATTCCCAATTACTCAAAACTCATACGAACACATGCAAGTTAACAATTATACAAGCATTGTTCCAATCACTTACCTCAATCCCATTTGGTCCAGGACCAAGGGCAATCCACCGACTCACGGTTCGGGGTTCAATTCAACATACGACAACCTACAACAACCATGTACGAATCATCAGTACACGTCAATTCTATCAAAATATAAAAAACGCCAAAATTCACCCCTACACCTTGTAGGTTCGGCCTCTTAAGGCTTATTACAAAATTTATTTTTCTAAATTTTCTTTCTCATTTTATTATACATCCTTAGGTTGCCAAAAGGCCATACCAAGTGCCGTTTCTCACTTTACGTCTTTTAAACAACGTTTTGCCTAATATTTCGCTCTAGGATCCTTATGACTTTCAACACCATCAACCATTTTTCATTGATTCTCCAACCTTTAAACCACCGCACAACCCATCTAAGTACCATTTAGCACATCATACATCACTCAAATAATTTCCAACAACATCCATTCCTTAATTTCCCTTTAAAGGACGAATTTCACATAAGCTATTCCAAGGGATTTTCACCCAATTTTAACCATTCCACACCTCATACTGTAACATCCCGTGAAAGTTAGGAACTTATGTAAATTGTCTTTGGTATTGTGAATACATGCTTCGGATTCGTGTTACATACATTTAACTAGGGTAGAATGAAATTTTAATACTTCTAATTACATTATATGTAGAAACATTAGTTAATACCTAGTGAAAACATGAAATAATAATTGTTAGGAAAATATTTAAATTGCAATTGAGAGTGTGAAGTTATGTCATGAAATCGAACAACATGTAGGGTAGGATAGGTTTAATTTCCGAATTACATCACATAATAAATCCTATATAATACATAATAAATCACATAAAAATTATGATCCATTAGGAGTTAAATTTAGACCATCTTGCCTTAATGGGCTACGGCCCAAATACCTTTGAGGGAGGCTCCAATCAGCCAAAGTCCTCTTACAATTGATCTATGAATAATCCTTATCTCTTAACTGCTCTTAGAAGTAAGAATGCATGCTTTTCTATTGGTTGAATAAAACCTCATTCAATCATCCACACTACTTCATCTAGCGCGCTTATGAGAGAAGAACAAACTGAAACATTAGTCTTGGATTCAGAATGATAAGTAATCCATTATCCTCTCTTCCATCTATGCGCACGGCTAGGAACAAAAGAATCAGAAACCCAGCCAACCATTTCTCTCCCAAACCGTAAACTATCAAGAAGAACACCTCAAGTGTTGATTGCATGACCTTCCTTCTCATCCTCCCCATCAACCGTGAACCCCTAAGACCAGAACTTTCACCTCAACTCTCACTTTGTCCCCTTACTGTTCGGAACCGAAGGTACACCTCAAGGAGGTGAGACATTCTTTGGTGGTCTTCCTTGTTCGTCTTTGCCTTAGGCGATTTGAGGGAGACCTCTCTGCATGCAGCTCGAAATCCAAAGTCTCCTCATGGCCTTTTTGCTTCTCTTGTGCCCAGCCGAAGACCTTCATTCAAGGAGGTAAAACAATTCTACTCCTTGTTCAACGCAACCTAAATCAGTTCTGATTAAGTTTTGTTTCTTTCCACTGCATGCCCTTGACTTAGCCGCGATGGAATCTCTCCTTCCCTTGTATACAATTGGTTTCGGCCTCTTGGAGCATTGGATAGGTGAAGGGCAACTCCTCATTTGGTTATGATCTGTTGTATGCTGGTGAACAGGTAAATTGAGTTTCAGGTCTTCCATTCCTTTTTACTATACCCTGTTTCAGTTTACTTGAGTGTCCTAGGAAGCTAAATTTTGTTTTGCTATTTTTCCCTAATTATGTTCCGGCAGTAAACCCTTGCTATATGAATGTTTAGAACAGATTTTAGGAGCTTGGAAAATAACTCCTCTTGATTTTTTCTGGACTGCCATTGGACTAGGAAGATTTATTAGGCCTTGTATGTAGGAAAAACAACTAAGACAGCATGCTAAGATTAGTTTGTTCATGCCAAAGTAATGTAGTCGATACTTTAATAAAGACAAATCTTTAAGCACCTAAAATTCTAGCCAAAAACCCGAACCTGTCTTGTAGATTACCTTGGGATTTTGCGGGTACTTATTATTAATTGGCAGAATAAAATTTAGGGCAGAAAACTAATAGCTTTGGAAGCACGGGGAATCGATTAAGAAAATACAAACATAAGAAGTATGGTAAAACCCGAATTGGTATGCTTGGGAAATGTTGGATTTTTTCACTGTTTATGAGTGGATAAAAATTATTTGAAGTCAGAATTTTGTTAGGGAAAGAACCACGCAAACCGAATAGGAATAAAGGGTCTAGGGGAATGAAAACGTCTTATAATGTATAAGAAAATTTTGGGTTGTAATTCTGAGTTGTTACATTCTATTTAGGTGCGCAAAACCCTTAAGAACGTGGGCTAATTTTGGTGCTGTTTGCATTAATATTTGGACGCATGCAAGGTAAGTTTCTGGTGGCATTACCTAATGTGACTATTAGCTAGCGTATAGAATTGTGAATTGTTGCTCACACGTGCCTTGGATTAATGTGCTGTTATATGCTATATGTATGCTGCCTATGAATGTGACAAGATGGAAAATTCTGTATGAGAAGTAATTGTTATGTGGCAGCTTGGTACGGAAAGTACATGAAATATATGTTATTATGATGATGATCTAGTCATGCATATACACCTCATAATTCATTTATTTCTTGTTTGTGTGTGAAGCATATCATGGCATACATGCATGAATTTCATGCTGCTCATGGACTAGGATAGTTATATATATATGCATACGTTTGAGCACGCATCATATAGGCATCCCTTCGGTACCAGGGTATGGGACACTTGGCTTCCGCCCGCATAGGCCACAGTTGGAATTCACCTTTGAGGAGGAGCCATCATGGAATATCCACTGTGTATGTTAGTACGCGCACGACGGTGCTATGAGCGTAATGATGGCGTTATATACGCACTAACAAGGAAATGTCGTAATATACGCACTATTATGACTATTACGAATATACATGACCATGGCGTTATATGCGCAATAAGATGATGATTAACAGTTGTACGAAATTTTAAATGTTGATGCGACTGGTTTGGAATTCTGTGCCTAGTTTAATACTGTTGCATTATTGGTTTTGCTATCACACTACTGAGATTTTTCTCACCCCTTCGAGGGCTCAATTTTTATAAATTGCAGGAGTACTTAGAAGCATTTGAGGAAGTGTTTGATGACATGATCACATGAATAAATCTATTTGAGTTATGCTGTTGGCAACACTTGAAAAAAGGTTATGAAATATTATTTATTTTTATTTGAATCTGTACATAGGGGTCTCTATTTATAGAGACTTCTTGACCTAATTTTGACTTAATGGGCTTGGCCCAATATACAAGTAACAGAATGACTACATAATTACTATTTACAACACTCCCCCTCAAGCTGAGGAATAGATATTTATCATTCCCAGCTTGCTAGCAAGTTCTTGAAATCTATCTGAAGGAAGCCCATTTGTCAATAGATCAGCTAATTGACGCCCAGTGGGAATGTATGGAGTGGTAATCAACCCGCTATCAAGTTTCTCTTTGATGAAATGGCGGTCGACCTCAATATGTTTAGTCCGATCATGTTGAACTGGATTATGAGCTATACAAATAGCGGACTTATTATCACATAGCAGCTTCATAGGTCCCTCATATTTTATTTTTAGATCATCAAGTACAATTTTCAGCCACAGTAACTCACAAATGCCTTGGGTCATAGCTCGAAATTCAGCTTCTGCACTTGATCTGGCGACCACATCTTGTTTCTTACTTCTCCATGTCACCAAGTTACCACAAAGAAACATGCAATAACCAGTGGTAGAACGACGGTCAGTCACGGATCCAGCATAATCAGCATCTGTGTAGACTTCTAAAGATAGATTGCCATCACGTCGGAATAACAACCCTTTACCAGGAGTACCTTTCAGATACTGAAGAATTCTCTCTACTGCCTGCATATGTTTCTCCTTTGGATCGTGCATAAACTGACTGACAACACTAACAGCATAAGCTAAGTCTGGTCTAGTATGGGCCAAATATATCAATTTCCCAACTAGCCGTTGATATTGTCCTTTATCAACTGGAGGACTCTCCTCTTCATAGCACATCTTGTGATTCTGCTCAATAGGAGTATTAGAGGGTTTACACCCGAGCTTTCCTGCTTCTTTGAGAAGATCAAGAACATATTTCCTCTGGCTGATAAAGATTCTTTTGCTCGAATGAGCTACTTCTATCCCTAGGAAATATCTCAGTTTCCCAAGGTCTTTGACTTCAAACTCAGAGGCAAGCCGTGTTTGCAGAATCTGTCTCTCCACAAAATCATCATCTGTGATAATAATATCATCAACATATACAAGGATCACAGTAAGCTTCCCATTTTGGGAGTGCTTGAAAAAAAGAGTGTGATCTCCTTGACTTTGTTTATATCCTAAGGTCATCATAACCTTAGTAAACTTTCCAAACCAGGCACGAGGTGACTGCTTCAATCCATACAAGGCATTTTTTAATTTACAAACTTTATTTTCTCCCTTCACAGAATCAAAACCAGGCGGAATTTCCATGTAGACTTCTTCTTCTAACTCACCATTGAGGAAAGCATTCTTCACATCAAATTGGTTTATATCCCAATTGTAATGGGCAGCAAGGGATAACAAAACTCTCACCGTATTCATCTTTGCAACTGGAGAAAATGTTTCTTCATAATCAATGCCATAGGTTTGAGAGTAACCTTTGGCAACTAATCGAGCTTTGTATCTCTCAAGAGTTCCATCAGAATTATATTTCAGGGCATAAACCCATCTGCACTCTACTGCTTTCTTTCCAGTAGGTCTATCAATAACCTCCCATGTTTTATTTTTCTCCAATGCATTCATCTCCTTTTGCATGGCTTGAGCCCAATTCCCATCTTTCAAGGCTTCATGTACTGATTTTGGGATTGCAATAGAGTCTAGTGCTGAAACAAAGCTTTTGTGCTGCACAGACAGATTAGCAGAGGAAACAAAATGGGAGATAGGGTATTGAGTACAAGAGGAACAAGATTTCTTGGGACATGATCTTTTTCCTTTTCTAAGAGCAATGGGTAAATCATCAGAATCAGTAGTAATGGGTAAGTCATCAGAAGTATCATGATCAGAAATATGAGATCCAGGACTTACCAGTGGTTCAGACGATTGAGGTTGCTGCTGAGGCAATGTAGGTTGTGTATCAGTCATAGGAGGATCAGTCACAGGAGGATCAGACATAGACACATTGAGAACAGGAACAAGAGGAAGACACACTGACTCAGGTGAAGGAGTAGACACTGAAGATTCAAATTCAAAGAAGGAAGGTGATGAGTCTTCTAGTGAATTATTCTCCCCCTGAAGATGAGGACCTTGGAAAAAGGACTCAGATTCCTGAAATGTAACATCCATAGAAACAAAAAATTTCCGACTACCAGGGTGATAACACTTGTAGCCCTTCTTATCAGGAGCATATCCAAGGAAGACACATTTAAGAGCCCTAGGATCCAACTTACTGCGATGCTGTTTATGAATATGAACAAAGACAACACACCCAAACACTCGAGGAGGAAGACTTTGCAAAGTTGGAACAGAAGGAAAAAAAGAAGTCATGGAGTGAATAGGACTTACATGATCGAGAACCCGAGTGGGTAGACGGTTGATCAAGAACGCTGCAGTAAGAATGGCATCTCCCCAATAGCATTTGGGTACATGTGTTTGAAACAGTAAGACACGAGCAACTTCAAGAAGGTGACGATTTTTTCTTTCAGCAACCCCATTTTGTTGAGGGGTGTCTACACAAGTAAGTTCATGAATCATACCTTGATTTCGTATAAATTGGGAAAAACTGTGATTAACATATTCAGTACCATTATCTGTTCTTAGTCTCTTGATTTTTCTACCAAATTGGGTCTCAACCATTTTATAAAATTGAAAGAACAGATGTGGTACCTCAGACTTTTCATGCATTAAGTAAACCCAAGTTACACGAGTGCAATCATCAATAAAAGAAACAAACCATCTATTTCCAGAAGCATGAGAGACTTTAGAAGGACCCCAAACATCAGAATGAATAAGATCAAAAGGTTCAACACTCTTAGTACTACTAGAAGGAAAAGACACACGATGATGCTTAGAAAACTCACAAACATCACAATGAAAAGACTCAACAGGCTTAGTTAAAAACAATGACGGAAATAAAGACTTGAGTAAACCAAATGGAGGATGTCCCAAGCGCTTATGATGAAGCCAAATCAAAGAATCAGCAGTTGATTGACCATGAGACATCAAGATGTGATCTGTTACTTTATTTGCGGGAGATTGTGACACCAGATAGTACAGCCCACCTTGCTCTTTAGCACTATCAATCGTCTTCCCCGTGGCGAGATCCTGAAAAACACAATGGGTAGGGAAGAAGGTTACAGTACAATTCAGATCTTTTGTAATTTTATGAATAGAAAGAAGATTCGTGGAGAGATTAGGAACATGAAGAGCATCTTTAAGATGTAAGGACTGCTGTAAGTTTATGTCACCAGAACCCGCAACTGATGTATGTGAGCCATCAGCTATGGCTATAGTATGAGTTCCAATGGTAGGATGATAAGAAGCAAAGGAGTCAGCACAACAAGCCATATGATCAGTAGCACCAGAATCAACAACCCAGGAATGTTTAAAATCATTACATGAAGAAAGGAAACAATGAGTTTTAGGGCTCATACCAGTCAAAGCCAAAGCACTAGTATCAGATGGCTTACTCAGATAATCAAGGATGGTTCGGAGCCGTTCTAACTCATCTAGACGAAATGCAGGTTGGGTCTCATTAGGTGCAGGAGTTATTCCAAAGGAAGTAAAATGCGCTTGACCACGCATCCTTGCCATCTTTTCTAAGACAGTTTGCTTTCCATGGAGGCGAAAGCATAAATCCTTGATATGACCTGTTCTTTTACAATAAGAACACCATCGATCATCTCTCTTAGGTTTAGAAGATGCACCATCATAAAACTTTGTAAAGGAACTCCTTTGAGAAGAGGCCATACTGCACAAAAAACAGTCAACGAAAAAAAGGCTCTAAGAAGCCAAAAAATTCGGAAGAAATACCAAACGATGTTCGATCTGAGAAAACAACACAAATCCAGAAAGAGAACAAGGAGACGAGAAGAATGGTGGTGGTCCGGTCAGCGCGCACCTGTCTGTGGGTGGTTGCGGTTGAAAATTCACCGGAAAGGGTTCTAAACGGTGAAGACAGAACTGGTTGTAGGCAGTCGGAGGTGTTTGGGTTGTTTGTGGCGGAGGAACGTTGCGTAGAATGATAGAACGAAAAAAAAGAAGGTCAACAGTGGTCCCCTTAGTCCAAAAGGTCCCCGGAAAAATTTTTCCGGTGGCGGCAAGAGGCAAAGAAATTAGGGTTTTGTAAAAAAAAGACAATAGGCGCGGAAGCAGAGCCCTCAGGATCGAGAGCTCTGATACCAACTTGAAAAAGGGTTATGAAATATTATTTATTTTTATTTGAATCTGTACATAGGGGTCTCTATTTATAGAGACTTCTTGACCTAATTTTGACTTAATGGGCTTGGCCCAATATATAAGTAACGGACTAAATAAATACAAATAAATGACTACATAATTACCATAATTACTAATAAATGACTACATAATTACTATTTACAACAGCAACCCTGTTGTTTGCTCACTGTTTTTGCTGATTGTATTCTGATTATTTGACCTTGTTGTATTTTCTTAAAGAATGGCATGCCATGATGTATATTCTGTTTTGAAAAGAAGTGTAGCATGATGTTTATAATTCTGGTAATTAGTTTGCGAAAAGAATTGTTGTTGTACTTAAATTCGGATTTTTGAACTGTTTTTGCGAGCACTTTGTGAGTTGACGTTCTGGGGCTACAGACCTCCGAATGAGGTATAATTCATATGTACGTAAAGCCCCAGTTGTGTACTTTCAGATTATATAAACTTTACAATAAAATTCTGAAATTCCAATTTATTATGATTTTTGTAAGTCAGGAGGTTTCTGGAAAAATACAATGAATTTTCAAGTACCTTGCGAGTTCTATTTCGTGGGGCTATTCACCTCCGATTCGCTTATAATTTATATGTACGCGAAGCCCCAGATGTCTAGTTTCTATGTATCAAAGAATATTTTCTTAATCTGTTGATTTCTAATTTACATTATTTTTTCAAGACAGGCTATTTCCAAGAAAAATCAGAGTTGTGCAGCGAAAGCCTTCCAAAAATTTACTTGCTGCTTTTATTTTGTGAAGTCAGTTTTCCAAGAAAGATTTTAATTGGTAACATGAAATTGTTTTTACTGAATAAAGAATTTTACACGTCAACGTTACGTCTCTAATTCCGCTTAGCAGACATCTCCCTTGAATGCATACAGGGGAGGGTGTCACACTAAATGGTATCAGAGCAGTTTTGATTCATGGTGTTTGTATTTGATGAAATGTGTGTTTTTGTACTTGGTCGTTGCATTGTTGTGTTTTGAAAATTTTGACTGTTTGAATATGTCGTTGAATGATTGCTGTTTGGATATAACTGCTGCATGGGTTGATGACTAAAATTCCTTATCCCTTAGGTGTGATGGTACTGGTAGTGCCCGGTATTAAGCATGGTTGTACCCATTCCCTTGCTAAGTGGTGAGCCTGATCAACTCACTGTCGCGCAAGAGGTGTGTGCACAATTATGGTTATCACAGGGTATACTTGTGCCTGAGCACTATGTGTGAAATAGTGAAATGCTACTGGAATTAATGGTTAATTGTCAATTCTGTTCCCTATGGATTATAAATGAGGTTCTATATATATATATATACTTGATGTGATTTTTTTTTTTTTGTGATGCCTTGAGCCGTTAAGAATCATTGCTGTTACATAATTGTCTTAGTGATATATAACATTTTCTTGGAAGTTATGATTACGTTATAATGCTGTTATGTGTATTCCTAGAGTAATCTGTTGACTCATATATATTTCTTTTATGATCATTGTGAGGCAAATTATGTGGTAAGAACCTTGAATCTTTCTTTGTATTAATTCGAATTCCTCATGAAGTGAACATACCGAATTTCTTATTTAATGACGCACATCAGTTAGATATCATGCCAGCTCATGAATTGTCTGCATATAACTGAACATTATATCCACGATGTACTGTGTCATACATAATCCACGGTTATGAGAGAGAGTCTAATTGCATTTACTCACGATAGCTTTAAGGGATGTTGTCAGGTTGGGATCAATAAGAAGTAAGTACCCATACTCTCAATCTTTCCCTGTTTGTTTTGATTAAGGCTGTTGAAACCTTGGTATGTTTCATGCTTTGTTGGATTGGTACTTTAAATTGAAGAGATGAAGTGTCTAGTGTGTGAATTATGACCCACTTAACCTTGCTTCAGTTTTAATTGGTCTTTGTTGAAATAATTAGTGAGGAACTTTTAATAGTGTTGGTACCTCAAAATTTTAAAGCTATATTTTATCAACCACAAGATTTTAGATTCGAGATAAGCAAGATATTTTGTATTATTTCTATGTAACGTAAGGAGCAGTGACATAACTATTGTAGTAGTACTCGAATAATTTAGATGTTATATATTTGATTTATGTAATCAGTTTCTTAATCATAAAATAAGATTGCCTATTATAGACCCATACAATAGATGAATTCTGCCTCGTGTATATTGAAAGCTTTATAGTATCAGCTCATTTTTTTATGAAGCAAAGTCTGCAAATTCTTTAGTTGGTTTTGGTGATCTGAATATGTATGAATATGTTGTCAAGTATTCAATTTTCTGTTTTGACATTGTTAAACGTTACATTTTAAACTTTTACTGCATCTTTGATTTTGTTCACTAACACCCAACACACTTAAGAAATTTTATAAAGTATGTCTTACCTTGTTGGTAGAACTCTCTTGATATGCCTAAACTTGTCCCACTGAAGAATGTTTGTCTTTTTTTTAATTTATTGTCATCAAGGTGTAATCTTATGCATGCAAGATACTATCTGAAATTATGGATTCAAACTAAACTTTGTGGTCTAATTGATTGAAGGTGTTAATCAGCTTATTGTGTATTTTATACCAATATCTGATTAATTGACTAAAGGAACTAATCAACACCTGTTTCGCATAGCATACTATGTGTAATCTTTTTAACCAATTTTAATCGAGTTTTATTAATTTTGCCCAAAACTACAACATTCAAGTGTTACATACTCTTACAGATAATATACACCTCATATACGTTCCCGATGTAAAGACATGCAATTTTCATGCATAGGAGTTTAAATGGTCGAAGCAATTATATTTGACGTATTGGGTGCTTAAGCATGCAATTTTACATATGCATCATTGTCCTTACGTGGGTCTGCACACTGATTTATATATATAAGAGTTTACCTTATCCGTACACTTTAAGAGTTTGAACTTTGCACTATCATGATATTTCTGAATGGTAGTACCTTACACTGGCATCGTAGTAAAATTTTGTATTTGTCTTAGGGGTACATTTTAAATTTCAACGTAGTACATGTTGGATTTTGAAATATGAATTGTATGTACAGGTGAATCGGTATTAACTTACGATGTGTAATTAAGAAGACTGATCTAGCTGCATTTTGTGATAATCTGAACTAATCTCTCGATTTAATTGTGTGTGTGCTCAAACCTCTAAATATAAATTAAGATTAAGCTTCTCTAACTTTCGTTAAATTTTTGGGAACCGTTGATGGTTGGTGAATATGCCTAGAGTCAGTTACTAGTTAGAACTTCTTGTATACTTGCATAGTTCTTTGGACATCTAACATAAAGACTGAGTATACGAAATAAAAGTTAAATTTAACGTGAACACCCTGATGTTGTTTAATCATTAGTTAACAGGCATGATATTAAATCTTTAACTTAAATACGCTGTTGTAAATCATATGCTTAAAAGTTTTATATCTGTTTTGTGTGCATCATGATATATTAGTATTATTTTGAGATGTTCCTATCGACTAGATGCATTGCTGCTTGTATGGATGGGATTAGCCAATTGTTAAGGAACTTTGTATTTGGTGTATTTCTTGCATGAGGTCTCGTACCATAAATTTTATTTGTCCTTTGAATGCAAATTTAACTACAGCTAGGAACTTTGAATGCAATTATTGTGAACCTGATTTATGAAAGCCTGGTCTGTTTTGATGGGTCATGTTTGATAGCTGTTTCAAGATTGCAATACGTGTCAATGATTGAAAAGTTCATATCATGGTTAATGGATCCCCTGATCAGTGGAGTCAATTACATCTGAGGTACCTAGGACAACAGAAAGCTCGAGGAAGTTTCCTCATATGGGTGTTTTGACGAACTGTATGAGAGGTACCACTTAGCATGATATGTCTGAAAAGCAGGATAGAGATTTTGTGATTTTATGAAGATTCTTCTCGTTTGAAACTTAGAATGTAATGTGCTCTGTTTTACTTGCTTGACTTCCTGAAGGCTAATAAGTATAGAATTTTGTCTGTGATGTTATTAAGTAAAGTAATTAATGTCGAAGTCTGAATATAATACAAGTGCGTGATGTGTTTAGTGAGTGAACTGAATCGTTATCATTGATAAGAATTAAGTTAGGGAATAATGACAATTCTAAATTGTAACATGTACATTGTGAAGACAAAACACTTGTAATTGGAGGCCCTAGTTAATCAGCCTATGTTTGCGTAAGTAATAGGAGGTGAAGTTACTTCATTGTTACATGGAAACCTACCTTCTAAGGAACCTCTTCATTTTAACCACTGATTTGTTAGTTGTATTTTGTATGGGAACTTGCAAACCTGTGATCGGTTGAGTGGTAGTGTGATAGGACATCAAGGATGAGTGATGAGGTAGGGATTCGAGAAGTCTTCTGTCTATTGCCACGATCTACTTCACATGTTATCGTTTTGAATCGGAGGAATAAATTTTAGATCAATTATGCTCACTCTAGTATTATTGTTAAAGTTTATTTAGTGAAGAAGTGTTTCGTGAATGGATTTGTTTAGTTTGCCAATCAAATGTGTGCTAGAGTCATGAGCCTCATTATAAATGTTGATAGTTGGAGTTCTTTGTTAGTAATCTCATACGTCAGTTGTGCTTCACTTTGTGGTAGTATGATTTTTTTAAGGTTGATAAAAAGGGAACCAGACATTTGTTTTTTTATGAGTGAGTTTAGAAATTTTTTATCTTCCTCCATGTGAGTAAAACCGGGTTATATATATATACTTGACGAACAAGTAAGGTGCAATTTGATTATATCCCCGGATTAATGTTCGATGACTTTGTAGATGCCTACCTGGATGTAACATAACGTAGTGTACGAATGAAATTGCGTTAGACACCTGAATTAAGTAGCTTTTGGGATAGTATGCGAGGAAGTTTGGGGACAAACTTCGAAACAAGGTGGAGAGAGTGTAACATCCCGTAAAAATTAGGAACTTATGTAAATTGCCTTTGGTATTGTGAATACATGCTTCGGATTCGTGTTACATACATGTAACTAGGGTAGAATGAAATTTTAATACTTCTAATTACATTATATGTAGAAACATTAGTTAATACCTAGTGAATACATGAAATAATAATTGTTAGGAAAATATTTAAATTGCAATTGAGAGTGTTAAGTTATGTCATGAAATCGAACTACATGTAGGGTGGGATAGGTTTAATTTCTGAATTACATCACGTAATAAATCCTAGATAATACATAATAAATCACATAAAAATTATGATCCATTAGGAGTTAAATTTAGACCATCTTGCCTTAATGAGCTACGGCCCAAATACCTTTGAGGGAGGCTCCAATCAGCCAAAGTCCTCTTACAATTGATCTATGAATAATCCTTATCTCTTAACTGCTCTTAGAAGTAAGAATGCATGCTTTTCTATTGGTTGAATAAAACCTCATTCAATCATCCTCACTACTTCATCTAGCGCGTTTATGAGAGAAGAACAAACTGAAACATTAGTCTTTGATTCAGAATGATAAGTAATCCATTATCCTCTCTTCCATCTATGCGCACGGCTAGGAACAAAAGAATCAGAAACCCAGCCAACCATTTCTCTCCCAAGCCGTAAACTATCAAGAAGAACACCTCAAGTGTTGACTACATGCCCTTCCTTCTCATCCTCCCCATCAACCGTGAACCCCTAAGACCAGAACTTTCACCTCAACTCTCACTTTGTCCCCTTACTGTCCGGCCGAAGGTACACCTCGAGGAGGTGAGACATTCTTTGGTGGTCTTCCTTGTTCGTCCTTGCCTTAGGCGATTTAAGGGAGACCTCTCTGCATGCAGCTCGAAATCCAAAGTCTCCTCATGGCCTTTTTGCTTCTTTTGTGCCCAGCCGAAGACCTTCATTCAAGGAGGTAAAACAATTCTACTCCTTGTTCAACGCAACCTAAATCAGTTCTGATTAAGTTTTGTTTCTTTCCACTGCATGCCCTTGACTTAGCTGCGATGGAATCTCTCCTTCCCTTGTATACAATTGGTTTCAGCCTCTTGTAGCATTGGATAGGTGAAGGGCAACTCCTCATTTGGTTATGATCTGTTGTACGCTGGTGAACAGGTAAATTGGGTTTTAGGTCTTCCATTCCTTTTTACTATACCCTGTTTCAGTTTACTTGAGGGTCCTAGGAAGCTAAATTTTGTTTTGCTATTTTTCCCTAATTATGTTCCGGCAGTAAACCCTTGCTATATGCATGTTTAGAACAGATTTTAGGAGCTTGGAAAATAACTCCTCTTGATTTTTGTTGGACTTCCATTGGACTAGGAAGATTTATTAGGCCTTGTATGTAGGAAAAACAACTAAGACAGCATGCTAAGATTAGTTTGTTCATGCCTAAGTAATGTAGTCGATACTTTAATAAAGACAAATCTTTAAGCACCTAAAATTCTAGCCAAAAACCCGAACCTGTCTTGTAGATTACCTTGGGATTTTGCGGGTACTTATTATTAATTGGCAGAATAAAATTTAGGGCAGAAAACTAATAGCTTTGGAAGCACGGGGAATCGATTAAGAAAATACAAACATAAGAAGTATGGTAAAACCCGAATTGGTATGCTTGGGAAATGTTGGATTTTTTCATTGTTTATGAGCGGATAAAAATTATTTGAAGTCAAAATTTTGTTAGGGAAAGAACCATGCAAACCGAATAGGAATAAAGGGTCTAGGGGAATGAAAACGTCTTGTAATGTATAAGAAAATTTTGGGTTGTATTTCTGACTTGTTACATTCTATTTAGGTGCGCAAAACCCTTAAGAACGTGGGCTAATTTTGGTGCTGTTTGCATTAATATTTGGACGCATGCAAGGTAAGTGTCTGGTGGCATTACCTAATGTGACTATTAGCTAGCGTATAGAATTGTGAATCGTTGCTCACACGTGCCTTGGATTAATGTGCTGTTATATGCTATATGTATGCTGCCTATGAATGTGACAAGATGGAAAATTCTGTATGAGAAGTAATTGTTATGTGGCAGCTTGGTACGGAAAGTACATGAAATATATGCTATTATGATGATGATCTAGTCATGCATATACACCTCATAATTCATTTGTTTCTTGTTTGTGTGTGAAGCATATCATGGCATACATGCAAGAATTTCATGCTGCTCATGGACTAGGATAGTTATATAAATATGCATACGTTTGAGTACGCATCATATAGGCATCCCTTCGGTACCAGGGTATGGGACACTTGGCTTCCGTCCGCATAGGCCACAGTTGGAATTCACCTTTGAGGAGCCATCATGGAATATCCACTGTGTATGTTAGTACGCGCACGATGGTGCTATGAGCGTAATGATGGCGTTATATACACACTAACAAGGAAATGGCTTATATACGTACTATTATGACTACTATGAATATACATGACCATGGCGTTATATGCGCAATAAGATGATGATTAACAGCTGTACGGAATTTTAAATGTTGATGCGACTGGTTTGGAATTCTGTGCCTAATTTAATACTGTTGCATTATTGGTTTTGTTATCACACTACTGGGATTTTTCTCACCCCTTCGGAGGCTCAATTTTTATAAATTGCAGGAGTACTTAGAAGCATTTGAGGAAGTGTTTGATGACATGATCAAATGAATAAATCTATTTGAGTTATGATGTTGGCAACCCTGATGTTTGCTCATTGTTTCTGCTGATTGTATTCTGATTATTTGACCTTGTTGTATTTTCTTAAAGAATGGCATGCCATGATGTATATTCTGTTTTGAAAAGAAGTGTAGCATGATGTTTATAATTCTGGTAATTAGTTTGCGAATAGAATTGTTGTTTACTTAAATTCGGATTTTTGAACTGTTTTTGCGAGCACTTTGCGAGTTGTCGTTCTGGGGCTACAGACCTCCGAATGAGGTATAATTCATATGTACGTAAAGCCCTAGTTGTGTAATTTCTGATTATATAAACTTTACAATGAAATTCTGAAATTCTGATTTATTATGATTTTTATAAGACAGGAAGGTTTCTGGAAAAATACAATGAATTTTCAAGTACCTTGCGAGTTCTGTTTCATGGGGCTATTCACCTCCGATTCGCTTATAATTTATATGTACGCGAAGCGCCAGATGTCTAGTTTCTATGTATCAAAGAATATTTTTTTAAGCTGTTGATTTCGAATTTAAATGATTTTTGCAAGACAGGCTGTTTCCAAGAAAAATCAGAGTTGTGCAGCGAAAGCCTTCCAAAAATTTACTTGCTGCTTTTATTTTGTGAAGTCAGCTTTCCAAGCAAGATTTTAATTGGTAACATGAAATTGTTTTTACTGAATAAAGAATTTTACATGTCAACGTTACTTCTGTAATTCCGCATAGCAACATCTCCCTTGGATGCATACATGGGAGGGTGTGACACATACAATCCCATTATATCAACATACAATCATACAACAACTCACCAATACAATCCTAACACATTTTCAAAATTCAAAGTCATGACAACCTCAAAATTTTCTAAGTTACAAAACCATATTTTTCACCAATAACTTTCATGGCATTTATAGCTCTAACACATCATTCTAAGACATTATCATCTAATGCACATTTTCCATTTGAGCTCTCTAACATCAGAAATCAAACAAGTCCTCTTTAGGGTTCATAAACAAATTCGAAAATAAATC
Source organism: Gastrolobium bilobum (assembly GCF_033153095.1). Taxonomy (NCBI): domain Eukaryota; kingdom Viridiplantae; phylum Streptophyta; class Magnoliopsida; order Fabales; family Fabaceae; genus Gastrolobium; species Gastrolobium bilobum. The sequence continues at coordinate 69,315 of NW_026899829.1, forward strand.
TTCAAATCAATCCATGAGGGATGTTGAAACGTACCCACAATTACGTCACAAGACTCCTCCTAGAACTCCACAAGCAATGGCTCAAGAAATCAACCCCAAAATCACAAAAATCCTAAGAATTTCGTGGCTGTAAATGCCTCTTTTCTCACAATAGAGAGGGTTTCAAAGGAAACTAATCGGTGGAACGGGTTCGGATGATGATTTCCATCGAATTTCAAGACAAGAATCACTCGATTCGGTTAAGATTTGATCAAGTTATGGAGAAAAAATAAAAAAAACTCCATGGGCAAGGAGGAGGGGGCTGTCACGGTCTTGAAGGGGGAAGGGGAGAGAGAAGATGTCATGTAAATGTGACTTTTAAGTCACTTAAGCCATAGGTGGGTCCCACACGCGATTTAACTTTAATCAATCACTAATTTCAACCACAAATTCATGACCTACGTTTTTTTCTCGTTCATGTCATATTTTTGTTTCCTAAAAATACTGATAAAAATTTCATGCTTATTGGTACAATTATGCCACAGTATTTTTACACCGGTAAAAACTCTATTCACTGATTTTCTAAAACTTGTCTATCCACTCAATTTTTCGTTCTGAATCCATTTCCAGGGTTCTTTTTATCATCTGAGACCTTCTACTCAATTTTATCTTCCTAGGGTTGTGTGCATGGCCAATTACCGTTTTGCCCTTTCTTTGTATTTTGGCCTAATCTTCAGGATTTTCACTAATCCTTCCTTTTTAATTCTCATTTAATATATTAATATTTAAACTTAGAAATGCGAGGTGTTATAACATGTGTGTGACAGCTTGAGTCCATGTGCTTTTCCAGTATTGCTTGTGCCTAAGAAAGATGGTTCTTGGAGGATGTGCATTGTTGTGCCATCAAAAATATCACTCTAAAATATAGACATTCCATTCCTAGAATTGATGATATGCTAGATGAGTTGCATGGTGCATGTGTTTTTACTAAAATTGATCATAGGAGTGGAAATCATCAAATAAGAATGAAAGAAAGTGATGAGTGGAAAAATGCATTCAAAACAAAATATGGGTTGTATGAATGGTTGGTTATGCCATTTGGTTTAACTAATGCACCCAGCACCTTTATGAGGTTGATGAGTCATGTTTTGCGTGCATTCCTTGGAAAATTTGTGGTTGTATATTTTGATGACATTCTGATTTAAAGCACAAACTTGAATGAGCATTTGAGCATTTAAAATTTGTTTTGAATGTTTTGAGGAAGGAGAAGTTGTTTGCTAATCTAAAAGAATGTTCTTTTTGTACTAACAAGCTTATGCTCCTTCTTGGTTTTGCTGTTAGTTCTAAAGGGATAGAGGTGGATGAAGAAAAGGTAAAGGCAATTCGAGATTGGCCTAGTCCTACTTGTGGGAGTGAAGTTCAAAGTTTTCATGGGCTGGCTAGATTTTATAGACGGTTTGTGAAGAACTTTAGTAGCCTAGCAGCACCATTGACTGAGGTTATTAAGAAGAATGTGGGTTTTAAGTGGGGTGATGAACAAGAAAAGGCATTTAATCTGATTAAGGATGAATTAACTAATGCTCCTTTGCTTGCTTTGCCTTACTTTACTAATACTTTTGAAATTGAGTGTGATGCCTTAGGAATAGGTATTGGAGCTGTTCTAATGCAAGAAGGGCATCCTATTTCCTTATTTAGTGAAAAGCTCAGTGGAGCTGCTTTACATTACCCTACATATGACAAGGAGTTGTATGCATTGGTCAGGGTTTTAGAAACATGGCAACACTATCTTTGGCCAAAGTAGTTTGCAATTTACACAGACCATGAATCCTTAAAGCATTTGAGGGGCCAACACAAGCTGAACAAGAGACATGCCAAATGGGTGGAATTCATTTAAACATTTCTTTATGTGATTAAGTATAAGAAGGGTAAGGAAAATGTTATGGCTAATGCATTATCTCGAAGGTATACTCTACTTTCCACTTTAACTGTAAGATTGCTTGGATTTGAGTACATTAAGGACTTGTATGCTAATGATCTTGACTTTGGTAATGTATTCAAATCATGTGAGAAAACTGCATTCGGAAAGTTATTTAGAAATGAATGATATTTGTTTAGGGAGAAATAATTGTGTGTGCCTAAAAGTTCATTGCGTGAGTTGCTTGTTAAACAAGCTCATGGGCGAGGCTTGATGGGGCAATTTGAAGAGTCTAAAACCTTAGATGTTCTGCATGAACATTTCTTTTGGCCTCGTATGAAACGTGATGTAGAGAGAGTTTGTGAAGGAGGCATTACTTGTAAACAAGCTAAATCTAAAGTTAAGCCTCATGGGTTGTATAGTCTTTTGCCTATACCTAGTGAACCTTGGGTAGATATATCCATGGATTTTATTTTAGGATTGCCTAGGTCAAAAGGGGATAAGGATTCAGTGTTTGGGGTTGTTGATAGATTTTCAAAAATGGCACATTTCATTCCATGTCATAAATCCAATGATGCATCACATATCTCTGACTTGTTTTTCAAAGAAATTGTAAGATTGCAAGTGTAACACCCTCCCTTGTATGCATCCAAGAGAGTTGTTTGCTAAGCGGATTAGAGTTCTTTAATCATATTTTAGAGACTGAAAATCACTTTTACAATGCCAATTAAAATAAATTTATTTTGAAATCGGGTTCATCACAAGAATCAGAGTATACTTTCAAAATTTCTCAACTACTAAAAATATAACTTTCCTGGCAGACCTTGCTGTCTTTAAAAATTCGTATAAAATTCACTTCAACGATTCAAAAAAATATTCTTTGTAATCTAGAAACTAGACATCCGGAGCTTCACGTTCATATAAAATAATAGTGATTTGGAGTTCGTTTGACCCTCGAAACATAACTCGCAAAATAAGAGAGAAAGTAGTGGAAATATCACAAATGTCCTGGCTGGTAAAATTCATAATAAATCGATTTTTCAGAATTTCTTTGCAAGGTTTATATATAATGAAACTAGACACCTGGGACTACGCGTGCATATAAATTATAAGAAAATCGGAGGTCCGTAGCCCCAGTACGACAACTTACAAAGTGCTCGCAAAGACTTTTCAAAACTCAGCATTTAGATAACATGTCAAAATCCTTTTCGCAAACGTTTCAACATCTGTTTCCAAAATATTTGCTGGTCATAAAATCGTAATGCAATAATAAAATCATAGTTCACAGTAATAAAATCTTCTCAATTTCATACAGTCATCCATAAAATATCACATCAATAGCAGCATGCCCAAACAGTAGAAGCCAACAGCAAATATCCAAGTCCTCAAAAGCTTTTACGTCCTCCTGCCATTTTGTAAAAATAGCAGCCCCAAAGGGGTGAGAGAAAATCCCAGTAGTGTGGCAACAAAACCATAATGCAACAATATTAACTAGGCACAAAATCATAAATAGTCACTTCAAACATTTAATCCTTTTCATCATATATCATAACGCGTATATACCGCCCTTTTTCCTTTACGCTCATAGCACCGTCGTGCGCGTAGCATCACAGTGGGTATTCCTAATGGCTCCCATGAAGGCGAATCCCACTGTGGAACCTATGCGGACTGAAGCCAAGTGTCCCCTCTCCTGGTACCAGGCATGCCTATATGATGCATGCTCAGTCACATGTCCTCAATACAAATATATATATATTCAAGATGTCATGAATCAAGTGTACATGCCGTGTTATGCAATCGCACCCAACAGAAAAATGTATTATGATGTAAAATGCATGCATATATCATATCATTCTTTCATATTCTTACCATTGGCTCATCATCATCATAACATACATAGAACAAATGTGAGCAACACATCACAATTCCATACACTAGCCAATAGTCACATTAGGTAATACCGCCTACACATACCTCGTACGTCGAAATTTACTTTACCGATTCACAATGAAACAGTCCAACGTCTCAAGGATTTTTCACACCTAATTTACAGTATAATAAATCAGTGCACATTCGATTTATTCAACAAATCTCCAAGTTTAAAGTTCCTACATTCTTCGACCAGCAAGGTTTATTTTTTCTAAAATTATTCTTGACTCTCATTTAACCTTTATACACTTTTAACAGCGAGAAATTTTCCTATAAAACAGTGAGCAGAGGATCCTATTATAGCAGCGTTTTCTCAGAGATTAAATATAACAAGCTGTCTAGTAAATTTTTTACAATGAAACAATGAGCAGGGGAGCATCAATCAGCAACTTTATTCAGCAAAAACAGTGACATCAACAGTAACGTTTTTAAGCAAAACAGTGGCCATAAAATAACATCCAGGACAAAAGTATATATATAATTTACATGTACATAGCGCTACTAAGAGAGCATGCACACTACCTTTATTTCTTTTCTTCATAAAAGTTCATGATACCTTTATTAATACCAAACAGTCCCATGTTTATACTAGGTTAGTTCCAAGTTAACTTCTTTAGGTTTTTATTTATGCTAAGTTTAAACATAATAGAGTACCACTAAACAGAATAATCCAGCCCTCCAAAATGTTCTAAAACCGAAACAAGTGCACAAAGGAATAGAAGGGAACTTACGGCTCTTTGTCCTCAACCAAGAGTTTAACTCAAAAAGACAAAATAGACAGGGCTTCCTCTACTCAAAACTCCAACGTTCAGCCTAGTGACGCACGATGAAGGGAGAAGCTTTACCAAGATGAGGTCCACGCATACAACAAAGGATGGTCTTATAAGAATCTTGTGTGATAAAAGGAAACGAGAAGAAAATTTAACCACTTAGGAGCTTTCGGCCAGCAGAGGAAAAAGAATAAGATGATGTCCATCCTTGTTTCTCATTCAAGAACTTACGGTTTCAAGAAAGAAGAAAAAGAAGGGAGAACTAGATGATAGCTACACTCCTTCTCTTGATGACACAAGGTCACGGTTTTGGTAGTATGAGGGGATTTGGACTCTTGTTCCCTTTTTTTTTTCTCTCTATGATGATACGGTTTTTGGAGGGTGAAGGAAATAAGAGGTAGGTGGTTGGTTTAAGGAAGATAGTCACGGTTTGTTGAAGGAACAAAAGAATGGGATTGAAATGTGGTTCTTTTTCTCTATGGTATTCGCGGCTAGGTGATGTTTTGGCACTAGGTTCTCTTCTTAACTCATATACAGTGCTGTTAAGAAATGAGGGAGAGACAAAACTGATTTTTTTTTTTTAAATGGTTCAGCATTCTACCTTTGGTTGTTGCATCCTTTTGGACGCACATGGAGGAAAAAGTGAGAGTGACAATTTTGCCCAATAAAGAAACATGCAAGCTGAGGGTTTTTGCCTCAATTGGCTGCATGTCAAGGCTGGTCAATAGTGTAGAATAACGATGGAAGGTTCAACAAGTAATGTCAGCTCCTTTTTGCTCCTTCAAAGCGCATGTGAGAGAGGTGGAGTGCTGGACTTGAGATGTTTTATTTTTAAAACTGATGGCTGACTTGGTTTCCTTTGGGTAGTCTAACAAGCAACCAAGTTGCTTTTTGGTACAACCTATGCGTAAAGGGAAAGAAAGAAAAGTAAGTGGACTGCTTTGGGTCATAAAAGGTACTTTGATTCAGAATTTTCTGATCAACATCAGCCCCCTTTTTGACAGCATCTAGCGTACAAGATGAGGAATGCAAGGTGAAAAAAGTTGTTGCCATGTGGAGATATTTGTCCAATTGTAAGTTGCCTTGTAGGATTACTAAGTTAAGATAAATTTTCAGCAAAAATATAGGGGTTTTGGGCTGACCTAATGACACTCTTCCATGCTCTATAAATTCGGCCAAAAGGGGTAATTAGGGACCAATACATATGTAACCCAAAAGTGATACTACTTAGCTTCTAGCCTTTAACATTTCGATTCACATGTGACCTAAAGTAACATCATGTTTTTCTTTTTTTTTTTCTATTATACAATTTATACATTCTTATACTTTATATCTAAAGTTTCATATGTCTAAAATAAATCCTTACTATAATTCAATAATTTCCTAATTTAATTTTAATTCTATGCTAGTTCTCAATAAAAATTGAAAGTCAATAAACAATATTAGCGTAATCTATATTAGTTTTTCCTAATTTTGAGGGATGTTACAGCAAGGCATTCCCAAAAGTATTATTTCTAATCGAGATTCAAAATTCTTAAGTTATTTTTGGGAAACTTTGTGGGGTAAACTGGGAACAAAACTTTTGTTTTTTACTACTTGTCACCCACAAACACATGGGCAAATAGAGGTGGTTAATAAGACCTTATCTGCATTATTGCATTCTTTGATTCAAAAGAATTTGAAATCATGGAAAGAATGTTTGCCACATGCTGAATTTGTATGTAATACGATAGTCCATTCAGCATCTAAGTTTTCAACATTTCAAACTGTGTATGGATTTAATCCATTATCTCCTTTGGATTTAACTCCTTTACCGGTATGTGAACATGTTAACTTGCATGGAAAGAAGAAGGCTGAACTTGTTAAGCAGATTCACGAAAAAGGTCGGCAACACATCGAGAGGAAAACTGAACAATATGCCAACCAAGCCAATAAAGGGCGCAATAAAGTAGTTTTTGAACTAGGAGATTAGGTTTGGCTACATATGAGAAAGGAAAGATTTCCAGCCCAAAGACATTCCAAACTGCTTCGAAGGGGTGATGGACCATTTCAAGTGATTGAGAGGATAAATGATAATACCTATAAGCTTGACCTTTCAGGTGAGTACAATGTTAGCGTAAGCTTTAATGTTTCTGATTTATCTCCTTATGATGTAGGTGCAAATTTAAGGACAAATCTTTTTGAAGAGGTAGGGAATGATATGAATAAGGAGATAATACCAAATGATCCATTACAGTTGCGAAATGGTCCAATAACAAGATCAAGAAGTTTGAGGAAGCTCTTACTAAGCTGATTTAAGAACTGTGGACTAATCATGAAGACATCAAGTCCAAATCAAATCCTAATCAGAATTTAGTTAATGTCATCAATGCAAGGGAGGTTGAGTAGAATTATTAGCAATTTTCAATGTCATTAATGTTTAGTGGGCTGATTAGAGTCTTTTCCTTTTTCCAAGTTATCAACTTTAAATTAGTGTCTTTTCCTTTTTCCAAGTTATCAACTTTAAATTAGTGTCTTTTCATTTGTTAGTCTTTTCCTATACTTGGAGAGATGTTCCGAGTATAAATAAGGGAGGATACATATAACACCTCGCATTTCTAAATTATATATTAAAATGTTAAACATGGATTAAAGGGAAGGATTAGTGAAAATCCTGGAAATTAGGTCAAAATACAAAGGAAGGGTAAAATGGTAATTAGCCAACACGCAACCCTAGGAAGATAAAAATTGATTTGAAGGTCTCGAATGATAAAAATAACCCTGGAAATGGATTCAGAACGAAAAATTGAGTGGTTAGGCAAATTTCAGAAAATTCAGTGAATAGTGTTTTTACCGAGTAAAAATATTGCCGTACAGATGCAACGTAAATCGTGCCGATTGAGTTTTGAGCTCTAGGTTTTGAATACAAGTTATAAATGATATATAGGACTAGGAAATGTGATTTCTGATGAAAATTGATGGAAATTAGTAAGTTTGGAGAAGTGTGCCCATGGCGCGCGAAACAGCTTAAAGCAGCATTTTCTCCGAACGACCGAAAAACTCTGGATTCATCTGATCAAGGGTAATTAAAGGACAATGGTTAATATTAAAAATTAGAGTTTCTAAATAGGTTGTAAGTTTATGGACGTTTAGCAAAATCGAAGTGAAAGTTCATGTTATTTTGAAATCGCGTGAGGTGGCGGTGGGGCCCACCTCTTAAATACCCTTTAAGCCACCTAAGCTCAACACTAGTCACCATTTTCTCTCTCTGTTCCCCTTGCTCAAACCGACAGCCCCCCCCTGGACTACGTTGTTGATTTTGATTTTCTTCATCTCATAACTTCATCAAATCTTAACCGAATCGCGTGATTCTTGTCTTGAAATTCGATGGAAATCATCACCCAAACCCGTTCCACCGATTAGTTTCCCTTGAAACCCTCTCTATTGTGAGAAAAGAGGCATATACAGCCATGAATTTATTGGAGAGTTTGTGATTTTGGGGTTGATTTCTTAAGCCATTGCTTGTGGGGTGCTAGGAGGAGCCTTGTGACGTAATTGTGAGTAAGTTTCTTCACCTTTTGATGGTTGATTGATGAGTTTGATTTTCATGAACCCTAATCTATTTTTGGTTGATTTGTGTTGTTAGAGAGATCAAATGGAAAATGTGTTTTAGATGATAATGTCTTAGAATGATGTGTTAGAGCTATAAATGCAATAAAAATTATTGGTGATAATATGATTTTAACTTAGGAAAATTTTGAAGATGCCATGACTTTGTGTTTTGGAATTGTGTTAGGATTGTGTAATTGGATTGTTGTATGGTTGTATGATGATATAATAAGATTGTATGAGGTGTGGAATAGTTAAAGTTGATTGAAAGTCCCTTGGAGTACACTTGGTTCAGTTCTCTACCTTAACGACAGAAAAAAGGATTGATCAAATTCTATTGAGTCTGACTTATAGTGATCATTTATCAAAGAATAACTCTGGTTATCAAATGATTGAACAACCGGGAGCAATTTACTTACGATACTTAGTTGACATTCATAAAAAGTATCTAATGAATTATGAGCTGAATACATCCTGTTTAGCAGAAAGACGTATATTTCTTGCTCATTATCAGACAATCACTTATTCACAAACCCCATGTGACCTATGTAGAATTCGACCTTGTGAAGAAATTAAGGGATTGATGTTGTAAAAATTCTTTGAATGATGTGTTGTGTATTATAAGGTAATTAGAAGGGTTGTGTGGTGGTTAGAAGGTTGGAAAACCAACGGAAAAATAATTGATAGTGTTGAGTGGTGTAATGGAACCTCGAGCAAAATATTAGGCAAAACGATGTTTGAATGCTGTAAAATGAAAAGTGGCCGAACCTACCTTGTGTGGGGGAGGATTTTTGACGTTTTCGTATTTTGATAGATTTGCCGTGTATTGATGATTCGTACATGGTTGTTGTAGGTTGTCGTACGTAGATTTGAACCCCGAACCGTGAGTTCGGTGGATTGCCCTTGATCTCGGACCAAGTGGGATTAAGGTGAGTAATTGGAACCATGCTCGTAGAATTGTAACTTGCATGCATTTGTATAAGTGGTAATTGATTGGGAATGTCCTCTGTGTAGGCATTTCTGTTGTGAAACGAGCTCAGAGAATATAATACTATGGAGCTAAGTGGAGAGGACTATACAGGTAACCTCTTGGTACTGGGGCTTGATCTCCTTGTGTGTTCCACTATGCCCGTTGAGGGTGATGGTAGGAAGTGTATGTAAGTAATGTAGAATAACATGTTCATGCATTTAGTATGTGTGTTGGTACATAGGATGTACCGTGTCTCTGGCTAATAGACAGTTTGCCTTCGGGCGTTACGGACTTCCACTGGATAGGTCTCCGAGAGGGAGTGCCAGTTGACCTAGGGTCGTGGTGTGTGATCCGGATAGGAGCACACTAGGAAGTCTCGGGTGGATATGGATGGAGGGTGCCTTAGTTAGATGTTCTGAGAACATGCCTTGGTTGAGACCCGTAGGCTTATATGCCGAGCCAATAGGCTGGACGTTGTGTGGTATTGGCATCGACCATTCCAGCTTCGTCGTACTTTGTATCCCTATGCTCCCCTATTTCTCTAAATCTCTTGCTTTATCCCGTTTTCAAGATGTTATTTTATGGTATTTATATGCATCGAAGTGAGCCATTGGGTGGAGTATTCTCCAAAACTTCTGGGTTACTGAGATATATTCGTATATCTCACCCCGTCTCAGGGGCTTTATTTCAGGAGGTAGCAGTGGTGCAGGAGCGGCGGGCAAGAAGCCCGTAGGATGATTAGCTGGAGGATCATACATTTTGTATTTTGGTGGCCTTTGGGCCTTGTCTAGACTTAGGGAATGAACATCTCATATGTATGTAGGAGGAGATTCATTGTCATATTTGTTCATGTCATTTTTCCTAAGTCTAGTTACATATGTCATTTTAAGATTTATTCATTATGTTGTAATTGAAGGCTATGGTTTGTAAATTGTAGTATTTCATTTGGAAGTTATAAATTGTAGATGGATAGTTGATGTAATATGGAAGCATGTAATATGATGAAAGGGCAATACGCCTATTTTAGGATTATGAATAGAAAATGCATGCAAATGAACATTGGTGATTGAAATATGTTAAATGTAATAAAGTAAGCAATATGGTATGGATTGAGTATTTTGATATAAACTGTGAAGGGTTGTAAGAGCCCCAAGGCATTGCTGGTCTTTGTGTGTGCCACCCTATGATTATTAGGTACCATTTGAGGTCATAGATCACTTGTAAAAATTTGGGGATTATTGGAAAAATAAAGGAAACTCTGGCGAATTTTCTATAAATATGTAGAATTTCGGCGAAATGCGGGAGAACATATCTCCCTCCACAGAGGTCCGATAGGCACGTTCCATATGCCATTTTGAAGGTTGAGATGTCCTCTATCTTGTGGTAAAATTTGGTAAAAATATGGGTTGGGAGTCTGCCTGTAGGAGGTTGTGAACTCGGGCTGTACAGTGGGCTATTGCACATTGGGCAGTTCTGGACCGGTTTTGGGAAAATTATTCCCACTTCGTTTCTTTGTCAAATTAGGTGTAGGATATATCAAATTGAAGATTGAGGTGTCTAGTTTGTTGTATATAAATTTGAGAGTATGTGGTTAAGTGTATTTTCTGCAGTAATTGATTGAGTGATGGATGTTTGGAGCTATTTTGGGGTTTGCTGCCAGCTTTGCTTGTCCAACTTCAAACGGTGATATCCGGAGCAAACGAACTCAAAATAACTCGTGTGATAGCTTCCTATAAAGTTAATGAGTGTAGAATAACATATCAAAAGATGGGAGGCTTGTAGAATGCGGTTTGTCCGCAGAAAATTAAAGAGCGAACCTTGTCCAGATAGGTAGGAAACGCAAAAGTGAGATTTTAGCTAAATGGGTTTATGGGAACCCCTTAGTGACTTGAGAGATGTAAAATAAGTTATAAAAGTAGTTTAAATAATTATTCCGCAAAGATTTTACAGTTACAGTCACATCTTTTATTTATTACGCTTTTTAGTGTTTTAAACGTTCGCGTAATAAACGAAAAAAGTTTACTCGCATTTTTATAAGTGAACTGTTGTGATTGTAACCGCGCTTAATATCATAATTAATGTTAACAATACCAATGTACAATGGGCTGTTACATTTTATGGTATCAGAGCAGTTTTGTAAGGGAACTCTGATAATGTATAACTGTATTTTGTGTTGCATAGCTATCCGTGAACTGTTTATGATTAATGTATATGTGATTCCTCATTGTGGGTCTGATCAGCTCATTCCTTTTGTGTTACATGTACAGATATCATGAGTAGGGCATGAGGTCGCCGTGGAACTCGAGGTGCAGGTCGTCTAGCAGCACCAGATCCTATTACTGCAGTTCTAAATGCTCTGCAGGAAGAGACTGCTGCGAATAGAACTATGACCGAGAACCTGATGAAAAATAATCAGGATATGATGCATGCCTTCATGAATGAGATGAGGGCAGATAGGACTCGGCACAGGAGGGATGATTCTCCTCCACATACGGCTACGGTGACTCCTACCCGTACGCCATATGTTACTCCTCAGCAGGAGGGGAGTGGGGCTAGTCGTCATTCTGAGGAGGCTAGTCGCCACACTACTGATCCTACTTATATCCCAAAGCCTTCTGTGGATCCTTCTGTTGTTGCTCAGTCTTCTGGGGTTGCTGGGCAGGTATTTGCTGGTACTGATGAGAAAAGGCTCATTTCTTTTAGAAAACATAAACCGCTAGCATTTCAAGGGTCAAGGGACCCGAAGGTAGTGACTACTTGGCTGATAGGGATGGAGAAAATATTTCAGGTTATGAGGTGTCAGGATCCCCAGAGATTGATGTATTCTGTCTATATGCTTGAGGGGGATGCCCACGAGTGGTGGTACAATGCATCTCGCCCTTTTACTATTCAGGGGGAAGAATTAACTTGGGCATTATTTGAGAGATTGTTTCATGAGGAGTATTTTCCCAGGGATGTTCGGGAAGATAAGCAGGGTGAGTTTGATAAATTGGTACAGGGTACCACGACTGTTGATGCCTATGTGGCGAAATTTAATGAGCTGGTTAAGTTTGCAAACTACGGGGGTATGCTGCCAGCTCCTGAGATTTTATCTTCTAAATTCCAGAGGGGATTAAATGAGAAGATTGCCAAAAGAATGTCTAATACTGCTGTGAGAAATTTTGCTGATCTAGTGACCCAGTGCAATAGGGTTGAAAGTGTTTATAGCAGGTATCCGAAGTCTAGTTTTGCGAGGACATCTGGTCCGTCTAATAATAATAACAGAGGTGGCTACCATCAGAATAATAATAGAGGTAGGGGGTTGCAGGTAAGGCAGCCTCCAGGTAAGTTCAAGAGGGGTGGTGGTCAGAGAAGTGGGTTTAATGACCGAAATTCTAATCCTCGATGTGAGAAGTGTAAGAGGTATCATCAGGGGCCTTGTACTGCAGCTCCGAATTCTTGCTTCAAAAGTGGTAAGGTTGGGCATTTTGCCAAAGATTGTTACAGTAATACGGGGCAGGCTGCGAATCTGCAGTCCTTGCCATCTGCTCCTACCGTTGGACGGGTTTATACTACAAATGTGCAGCAAACAGAGAAGGCACCTAATCTGGTTAAAGGTACAATTTTTATCTCAAATATTGATTTGTTTATTTTATTTGATTCGGGAGCGACACACTCGTTCGTGGCTGAATATGTTGCAAAAAGGGTTGGGGTTAAGAGTATCACGGATGATTCCCCCTATGCGTATTACTACGGCTACAGGAGAGATTAGTGATTCCTCCTTTATTTGTAAAGAGGTCGAGTTTATCTACGAAGGCATACACAATTGATTTGATTATCTTGCCTCTGGCCTCTGTTAATTTGATATTGGGTATGGATTGATTTTCTCAAAACTGCGCCATAATTGATTGCTGTGGAAAGAGGTTGATATTATCTCAGGAGAAGCCCTCGGTAAGTCCGTCTCCCTTTCTGTCTATGTGTCAGACAATTAAAGCCTTAAAGGCTGGTGATCTGGGTTATGTTTTCTTGGGTGGATTGGTGGGTGATAAGGAGATAGAGATTTCTAGTATTCTGGTGGTTAATGAGTTTGTGGATGTATTTCCTGATGAGATACCGAATTTTCCACCTGAGAGAGAGATTGAGTTCTCGATTGAATTGTTTCCTGGTGTGGGGCCTATCTCTTTGGCTCCATACCGGATGTCGCCGCTGGAGTTGGCTGAGTTGAAGAAACATATTGAGGAGCTATCTGCAAAGGATTTTATTAGGCCGAGTGTGTCTCCGTGGGGAGCACCAGTAATATTTGTGAAAAAGAAGGATGGAAGCATGAGGTTGTGTACTGATTACCGGCAGTTGAATAAGGTTACGGTTAAGAACAGGTACCCATTTCCGCGTATTGATGATTTGTTGGATCAATTGAGGGGTGCCTTTGTATTCTCTAAGATTGATCTCCGGTCCGGATACCACCAGATCCGGATTAAGCCGGAGGATGTGCCTAAAATGGCATTTCGTTCTAGATACGGATACTACGAGTATCAGGTGATTCCTTTTGGGCTTACTAATGCCTCGGCGGTGTTCATGGACTATATGAATCATATTTTTAAACCGTATTTGGACCAGTTTGTAATTGTGTTCATTGATGACATTTTAATCTATTCTAAGAGTGAGGAAGAGCATATTGAGCATCTGAGGACTGTGTTGCAGATATTAAAGGATAAAAAGTTGTATGCGAAGCCGTCTAAATGTGAATTCTGGTTATCTAAGGTGCAATTTCTGGGTCATGTGATTTCTGCTAGGGGTGTTGCAGTGGATCCAAATAAAATTGATGCTGTAATTGACTCAGAACGACCGAAGATTGTTACTGAGATCTGGAGCTTTCTGGGTCTTGCTGGGTATTATCGTAGATTTATATAGGGTTTTTCCACAATGGTACTGCCATTGACCCGATTGACACGAAATGATACTCCTTTTGTGTGGACCCAGGAATGTGAAAGATGTTTTCTGGATCTTAAAGAGAAATTGACTACTGCTCCTGTGTTGTCCCTCCTTGATCCGAAAGGTGAGTTTGAATTATACTGTGATGCTTCCAAGAAGGGTTTGGGGTGTGTGTTGATGCAAGAGAGGAGAGTGGTTGCTTATGCTTCTAGACAATTCAAGCCTCATGAAGAGAATTATCCGACACACGACTTGGAGCTTGCTGCTATTATATTTGCCTTAAAAATCTGGAGGCATTTTCTGTATGGGATGAAATTTGTTGTGTTCATTGATCACAAAAGTCTGAAATATTTGTTTGATCAGAAAGAGCTGACTATGAGACAACGGAGGTGGGTGGAATTCTTAAAGGATTATGATTTTGAGTTGAAATACCATCCGGGTAAAGCTAATGTGGTGGCTGATGCCTTGAGTAGGAAGTCTGTCAGCGTGTCCCAGCTGGTGTTGTGGGATAACGAAGTGATTGAACAATTCCATGATTTGAAATTGACAGATGTCTTTGGAGGTAGGATGGATGAATTTGAGTGCTTACGGATTGAAAATGAATTACATGAGAAGATTAAAGAAACGCAAATACGGAACGATAGTATCAAGTATTTGAAAGGGCAGAGAGGGATATCTTTGAATGAACAGGGGTTATTATTGTATCAACGCAGAATTGTTGTGCCTAAGGAGTTAGCATAGGAGGTAATGGTTGAGGCCCATAAGGGTCAGTATGTTGTACACCCAGGTGCCACAAAAATGTACCAAGATCTGAAAACTAAGTTCTGGTGGCCTGGGATGAAGAAGGATGTTGTTGAGTATGTATCAAGGTGCTTAATTTGATAGAAAGTCAAGATAAAACCTCATAAACCTGCTGGTTTACTTCAGCCGTTGGATATACCAGAGTGTAAATGGGAGAGCATCTCTATGGATTTCGTTGTTGGTTTGCCTCAGACTCAGGCAGGTTGTAACACCCTCCCTTGTAGGCCTCCAAGAGAGTTGTTTGCTAAGCGGATTAGAGTTCTTTAATCATATATTAAAGACTGAAAAATGATTTTTACAAGGCCAATTAAAAACTTATAATTGAAATCGGGTTCCTTACAAAAATCAGAGTACGAAAAATTTCTTAACTTACTAAAAATATAAATTTCCTGGCAGACCTTACTGTCTTTAAAAATTCGTATAAAATCCATTTCAACGATTCAAAAGATATTCTTTGTAATCTAGAAACTAGACATCTGAGGCTTTACGTTCATATAAAATAATAGTGATTTGAAGTTCGTTTTCCCCTCGAAACATAACTCGCAAAATAAGGGGTAAAACAGTGACAATATCACAAACGTCCTGGCTGGTAAAATTCATAATAAATCGAGCTTTCAGAATTTCTTTGAAAGGTTTATATAAAATGAAACTAGACACTTGGGGCTACGTGTGCATATAAATTATAGGAAAATCGGAGGTCCGTAGCCCCAGCACGCTAACTTGCAAAGTGCTCGCAAAACAGTTTACACTTAGCTTTCAAAACATCAGAATTCAGTTTTCGTAAAACGTTTCTAAAATCCGTTTCCAAAATACTTGCTGGTCATAAAACCATAATGCAATAATAAAATCATAGTTCACAGCAATATAAGCTTCTCAATTTCATACAGTCATCCATAAAATTAATACAATCACAGTAACATGCCCAACAGTAGAAACCAACAGCAAAGTCCTCATATGCTTTTGCGTCCTCTTGCCATTTTATAAAAATAGCAGCCCCAAATGGGTGAGAGAAATCTCAGTAGTGTGGCAACAGTATTAAACTAAGCACAAAATTATAAACAGTCGCTTCAAACATGAAATCCTTTTCATCATATAACCTTTTCATCATATATCATTTTCATCATATATCATATTGCGTATATAACGCATTCATCACGCTCATAGCACCGTCGTGCACGTGCCATCACAGTGGAAATTCCATGCACGACACCATCATTTGGGGAATTCCACCATGGCCTATGTGGACTGACGCCAACTGTCCCAGTACCCTGATATCAAGGGATGCCTATATGATGCGTGCTCAATCACATGGTCCTATAGGTATAACTATTCTAAGACTCAGGACTAACATGAATTTGGTACATGCATGCCATGCTAAGCTGTCACACACAAACAGACAGGCAAGTGCGGTATGATGTACGGTGCATGCATATATCATCATTTCATAACTTATACTTCTTATTGGATGCCATACTGCCAAGCCACTCTTTCTTTTCATAACAGGAAATTCCATAATCATAACATTTTCATAGGCAGAATAATTTCATCTTTTATGGCAAAATAATCATAAGGCATATGTGAGCAACAATTCACAATTCATACACTAGTCAATAGTCACATCAGGTAATACCGCCTAACACATACCTGTGCGTCCACAATTAAATCAAACAGTACCGAGACAGTCCGCGTTCTTAATGTTTATACGCACCTAAATAAGATACAACGAGTCAGAATTACATGCTATAATTTTTTCTAGACGTTACGAAGCACTTTTATTTCCCTAGGCTCTTAATTCACATACGGTTAGCATGGTCCTTTTCTTAACTAATTCTGACTTCAAATGGTTTCTTTCATTTTCTCATAACAGCGAAAATCCAACATTTACCAAACATACCAATTCGGTTAACATTAAAAAGGTTCATGACATTTTATTTATAAATTCCACTTCCCTATGATTTTTGTGCTTCTAATTACAAGTGAGACAAGTTCAGAATCTGTTTCCCGTTATTACTACCATTTATCAACAAGTTTTCCATTCTCTCAATTTTATTAGGTAACCGGTTTTCCTTGCTCCTAATCTAGCTAAATTTTCTGACTCAAATTAAATTATCAATAAGTTACAGCGAACAGAATCCCAGCCCCCTTGTACAAGCAGGTTCGGTTTAGGCAGAACTATGTGTTCTTAATTTGCTTCATTACACAATCCTTACTACAAGGCTCAAGGGTGCGCTAAAGTGAGCTAATGAGCTTGCTGGAATTTTAATTACAACGCATGCAAGGCTTGATGCTTCACACTAAGGGCTCGTTTGTATTGCCTTTTCAAGAAAGTCCTTTTTTATCACTTCCTTATTTTAAAAGTACTTTCTATAAAAGTTACAGCTATTTAGATTTTTAAAAAATATTCGATTTTTGAAAAAAATATTTGGCTTTTGACTTCTGCTTTTTTTAAAAGCTAAAATTTTTAGCTTCCGAAAAAAGTAGATTTTTGACTTTTTTTATGACTTTTGCTTTTTTTAGAAGCAGATATCCAAACAGATTTTTTTCAAGAAGTGCTTTTTTTTCTTAAAAAAAGCAGCTTTTGAAGAAAAAAAAAAGCTCATCCAAACGGGCTCTAATTCACTAAACAATCTAACACTGTTAAAAGGGGAGTCATTTCCACACTCCAAGGCCAATCTCTTAAGCTAGTCCGCACCAAGGTTCCAACACAACATAAAAGTGAATCGAACGGAAACATATAACCTCTTAAACTACACATAAAATCGAACAGAAAGGTGAAGGTATAACAGAACAGAATTTTATCTTTTCAATATGCATGCCATGACCAAAACAGTGAGGGAAAGGAAGGAGAGTTCGAGGTTGTTTACCTACTCGTATGCACACCGTTAGCCCCCTATGAACAAAGCACAACCTTACACCTTTTTGATGCCTCAAGAGAACGATTCCAGCGGCATGCAAGGGGAACCAGCTCGCACACAGCTGAGACAAACGCATGCAGTGAGGATTCAGACCGATTTGATCTAAGCAAGGGAGAAAGGATAGTGAACGAAGTTTTCCTCACCTCCCAAGGTTGTTATTCGGCTGGACCGGTGGAACAGAAGATGATTGTGAATTCATGACTGACTCCGCATGCAAGGTGAAGTTTTCATCAGTGGAAAGGAACAAAGAACAACCGAAGATGCTTCACCTCTCACATGTCTTTGACCGACAGGTGAAGAAGGAAATTGGGAGCTGTATGGTGGTCCTTTCTTTGGTTCAACTCACGGTCTTTGGAGGGGAAAAGAAGGAAGAGCATGGGGACTTTCATTTCTTCCTCTTGATGGTCCACGGCTAGAGAAGGAAGGAGGGTGAGATTCAAGATAAAACTCTGCATGTAGTAGAATCTCCAACAGGGCGAAGATGATAGGGAGGAATAAGGAAATAATACAATGATACAGCCTCTTGTTTGAGCACACAGCCGAACCGTGAATCAGAGGAAGGACATGCCTTATTATTTTATTTTATTTTCATTTTCATAGAATGTGATCATCTTGTATTGTCCTTCACACGACGCTGATGGAGGAGAAATGATGGAGTTAGGGGCTGTTTGACATACTAGAACAAGTCAGATTTTTAATTGGTTTTTTTTCCCTACACATCCGCACAACAAAAGAGGGAAGAGGTGGGATTTTCGTCCAATGGGGTTTCATGCAGGCTGATAGCGTTTCTTTTCATTGGGCATAGCTTACAAAGCTGACTTGCTTTGGTCTAAGGAGGAGCTCAATCAGGATTTTGTTCTCACCCTATGCGTACAACAGGAGGGAAGTGGTGAGGGAGTGTGGTGTGCTTCACTAACCAATGAGATTACATGCATGTAGGTTGGACCATTAGAGACCACACATTCAGATTTCTAAGATAACTAAAGGATGATTTTAAAAGAGACTTAGGGCTGATCATAAAACCCCCTCCCCACCAAGGACTTGGGTCGTGGCCCTTAAAGAATTTAAACCCAATAATTTGCCTAAGCCGTATTAATTCATGAAGTATAAGTTGTGACTAGAATTTTTTATAAGAGATGCTTAAGAGTAATCCTATCCTATACACGCTTAGAATTTCAATTCATGGTATACATACACATCTATCATGGCATTTTAAATAAACTCCTAAGGATCACCCATCTTATGTACTAGAATTTAAGTTTCGAAAATACACAAGGTTATTCCTAATAATTTCCATTAGAGTAATTTTCCTAATTAAATTAATTCCACTCTAACATAAATTTAATTCAAGCATGTTTCACATTCTAGATTATCATTTATATAGGCTTCTAATTATGCGAGATGTTACACTCTCCCCACCAAGTTTTGAAGTTTGTCCCCAAACTTCGCCTTACCATCCTAAAATTTGTCTAAGTCTAGCACTTAACACCATGATAACATACTCTCACACATACTTCCTGTAACAGCCCGTTACGTACCGGTATTGTTAACATTAATTATGATATAAAGCGCAGTTACAATCACAGCAATTCATTTATAAAAATACGAATAAACTTTTTCCGATTATTACGCAATCATTTAAAACAATAAAATGCATAATAATTAAAAGCTGTGACTATAACTGTTAACTCTTGCGGAATATTTATTTTATCTATTTTTACATCACAATATACTTATTATAAGTTACTAAGGGGTTCCCATAAACCCACTTAGCCAATTACCAAACTTTACGTTTTTACCTATTCGAGCATGGTTCACTCCTAAATTTTCTGCGAACACACCGCTCACGACCGTACCTCCTTCTCAGGTTTTATCTTCGTCTTACTTAATTCCCTTTTCAACAAGCTATCACACGCTCAATTCGGAGCTCATTTGCTCCGGTTATCGCCGTTTGAAGTTGGATAAGCGAAATAGCCAACCAACCCCAAAACAGCTCTAAACCTCTCTCACTCCAGGAATTACTGCACTAAATCCACTCATTAAATTGCTCTCAAATTTTTACACCATAAACTAGACACCTAAATCTTCGATTTGATATATCATACACTTAATTTGACTGAGAAACGAAGCGGAAATTAATTTCCCAAAACTGGACCAGAACTGCCACATGTGCAGTGGGCACAAGAGCAGTCTACGTTCCTCCACTTTTTCCAGGTCGAAGGCCAACCCAGATTTTTCTTAAATTTTTACACAAGGTAGAGGACATCTCAGCCTTCAAAATGGCGTATGGTACGTCCCTATTGGACCCCTATGGAGGGAGATATGCCCTCCTGAAGTTCGCCTAAAATCTGCCAATTCTACAGAAAATTCGCCAGAGTTTCCTTTGTATTTCCAATAATCCCAAATTTGTACAAGATCATTTAAGCCTCAAATGTACCTAATAATCACATAATACTACAGTAATAATCCAATGGGTGGCACACACAAGGACCAACAACGCCTTGGGGCACTTACAACCCAATCCAGTTTATAGTTATTAGACATATAGCTCATCTTAATTGTTCTTAATTAGTTGCAATGACTAACACCATTTTTATGCACATTATCATCATACATATAATCATAACCTACAATAGGCCTAACGCCCTTCCATCATAAATAGACATGCATCAAGATACGATTACAATATTGCTTTACAACTTACAACTCCAAATGAAACTTAATTACAATCTTCCAATATTACAACATAAATACAAATGGTAAAAAAAACTACATGGCATGACCACTAGACTTAGGCAAAATGACATGAACAAGATGCTAATGAAGCTCCTACTAAGTACAAATGAGATGTTCATGCCCTAAGTCTAGCCTAGGCCACATGGGCAACAAAATGCAAAAGGCTAAAACTCAACTAAATCACTCTGCGGGCCTCTTGCCCGCTGCTCCCGCTCCACTGCTACCTCCTGAAATAAATGCCCCGAGACAGGGTGAGATATACGAATATATCTCAGTAACCCAGAGGTTCTGGAGAAAACTCCGGCCAATGGTTCACTTCGATGCATATGAATAGAATACAACAACCAATTTTTAAAAACGGGATATAGCAAGGGTTTTAGAGAAATGGGGAATATAGAGATACAAACTACGACGATACGGGATGGTAGCTACCAATACCACGCACGCCCTGGGCATATATAAGCCTATGGGTATCATCCAAGGTGCGTTCCAAAAACCACAACCATGATTCCCCAACCATCCAAAACGCCAAAGACATTCCTAGTGTACTCCTACCCGGATCACACATTATGACCCAAGGTCAACTAGAACTCCCTCTCGGAGACCTATCCAGTGGAAGTCCGAAATTGCCCGAAGGCTAAGAAAAATGTCTACTAGCCAGAGACTCGGTACATAACTACCCATTGTAATAATGCATGCATGCTCATGTGTTCTACACTACTCATACACACTTCCTACCGTTGCCATCAACTGGCAAGGTGGAACAGAAAAGGGGAACAAGCCCCAGTACCAAGAGGTTACCTTAAATATTAGTCCACTAAGCTCTGCAGCAGCTTACTCCACAGCCTGGTACACAACGGAATGCCTACACGGAGGACATTTCCTATCACTTAGAAATTCAAACAACACATGAAATTTCACAATTATACATGTGTTAACCAATTCACTTACCTCAATCCACTTGGTCCAGGACCAAGGGAAATCCACTGGTTCACTGTTCCGGGTTTAAATCCACGTACAGCAACCTATACAACCATGTATAGCCGTCAGTTTATGTCAAATTACGACAAAATGTGAAAAACACCAAAATCCCCTTCACCCACTAAATGGTTCGGCCCTTGTAGTGTTAATTTAGGATTTATTTTTCTAAATTTTCTTTCTCATTTTATTACGCTTCCTTAGGTTGCTTAGAGGCTAGTTCAATCGTCGTTTTTCTGTTTTACGACATTTACGCATCGTTTTGCGAAATATTTCACTCTAGGTTCATTATGCCAACTAAACCACTTATTATTTTTTTCTTTGATTCTTCCACTTGCCAATCACCACACAACCCATCTAATTACCTTTTTAACACATAATTCATCACTCAAACAATTTCCAACAACATCAATTCCTAATTTTCCTTTAAAGGCCAAGTTGCAACCTAGGGCAATTCTAGGATTTCCATTCACTTTTAATCCCTCCACACCTCACACAACCACATTATATCATCATATAATCATACCACAATTCATCAAACAATGCCTCAACACAAAATTCCAAAGTCCCAAAATCATGACCCCAAATCCACTAAGTTAAAAATCATCACTTTTCACTTAAAATTTTCATTGCATTTCTAGCATTAATACATCATTCTAAGGCATTATCATCTAACAGACATTTTCCATTTGAGCTCTCTAACACAACACATCATAAAATCCCTCTTTAGGGTTCATAAACACAATTCAAAAATCAACCATTGAAATGTTGAAATAACTCACCCAAATGCAAGGTAAATGACTCCTCCTAGGTATACTCCACCATGTGATCAAAGAAGGATTTTCACAAAAATGAAGGGGGAGGGGGGCTGTGCGCGGCTGAAGAGAGAGAGAGAGGGGACTGGGAGTGATGAAGGAATAGTGTTTTGATGATGTGTTCAAGTGGAATCTAAGTGGGGTGGGTCCCACGCCACCTCACGCGATTTAAAACGCGCTCGAACCATCACTAGACGTCCGTAAATTCAAAACCTATTTAGAAATTATGATTTTTAACATTAACTAAACTCCTTTAATTACACTTGATCAGATGAATTCAGAGTCCTCCATTCGTTAGGAAAAAACACTGTTTTAAGCTATTGCGCGCGCTGTTGGCACGCTTCCCCAAAATGACTTACTTTTATCAGATTTTATCAACAATCATATTTCCTAACTCAATAGACCATTTATAACTCTTATTTGAAACTTAGAGCTCAAAACTCAACTGGCACATTTTACGGTGCAATCGTACCGCGATATTTTTACCCGCGAAAAACACTATTCACTGATTTTTCTGAAACTTGCCTATCCACTCAATTTTTCGTTCTGAATCCATTTCCAGGGTTGTTTTTAACATCTGAGACCTTCTACTCAATTTTTATCTTCCTAGGGTTGCGTGTTGGCTAATTACCGTTTTGCCCTTTCTTTGTATTTTGGCCTAATCTTTTGGATTTTCCCTGAATCTTCACTTAATTACACACTTAATGGTTTAAACACTTAATTTAAAATTGTGAGGTGTTATACTCACCCAACTTTTAGAATTTTGTCCGCAAAATTAAATCATACCTGTCCGCTAACTCAGGATATAGCCGGAGAATCTCATCCTCCCGCTCCCAAGTAGCCTCCTCAGGCGTACGTCCTTCCCATTGCACTTTTAGCATTGGAATCACTTTGCTTCTAAGCTTCTTTTCACTGCGGTCAAGGACCTCACTAGGACCTATAGGAACCTTTAGATTCTCTCTAATTTCAATATCGTCCGGTATCACCACATGTGATTCATCCGAAATATAACGCCGCAGCTACGATACATGGAAAACATCGTGCAGATTTGACAACTGTGGGGGCAAGGCAAGCTGATAGGCCACTGGTCCTACTCTTTTCATTATCTGATACGGCCCAATAAAACGAGGACTCAGCTTCCTTACTCCCAATGCACGTCCAACACCGGTAACTGGAGATAACCGCACAAACACATGATCACCTTCTTCAAATTCCAGCGGTCTGTGTCTATTATCATAGTAACTTTTCTGCCGATTCTGTGCCTGTTTAAGTTTTTCTCTGATCATTTCAATATGTGTTGTAGTTTCTTGCACAAAATCCGGCCCAAACCTCTCTTTATCGCCTACCTCTATCCAACAAGTAGGAGTACGACATCTACGCCCATACAATGCCTCATACGGTGCCATGC
This sequence comes from Gastrolobium bilobum, assembly GCF_033153095.1. Classification (NCBI taxonomy): domain Eukaryota; kingdom Viridiplantae; phylum Streptophyta; class Magnoliopsida; order Fabales; family Fabaceae; genus Gastrolobium; species Gastrolobium bilobum. The sequence continues at coordinate 93,030 of NW_026899829.1, forward strand.
CCAGACTGGAGTGAAAACTGTTATTATAAGAGAATTCCACCAGTGATAAATATATGTCCTAAGCAGTGCCCTGCTCCAGTGTGCAAGCTCTCAACATATCCTCGAGTGTCTGTATGGTCCTCTCAGTCTGACCATCAGTCTGCGGGTGATACGCAGTGCTCAGCCGAAGCTGAGTGCCAAAAGCCTGCTGCAAGGCTCCCCAAAAATGAGAAGTAAACTTCGGATCCCGGTTACTCACAATGCTAACCGGTATTCCGTGGAGCCTTACAATTTCTTTCACATATAACTTTTCCAATTTCTCAGTAGAAAAGTCCACTCGCACTGGAAGAAAATGCGCAGACTTCGTAAGTCTGTCCACTATAACCCAAATTGAATCATGACCAGCCTGAGTCCGAGGCAAACCAACAACAAAATCCATAGAGATGCTCTCCTATTTCCACTCTGGTATATCTAACGGCTGAAGTAACCCTGCCGGTTTCTGATGTTCTATTTTAACCTTCTGACAAATCAAGCACTTTGACACATATTCAACCACATCCTTCTTCATCCCAGGCCACCAGAACTTAGTTTTCAGATCTTGATACATTTTTGTGGCACCCGGGTGGACAGCAAACTGACCCTTATGGGCCTCAACCATTACCTCTCCTGCTAACTCCTTGGGCACAACAATTCTGCCCTGGTACAATAACAATCCCTGCTCATTTACAAATATTCCACTCTGCCCTTTCAAATACTTGACACTGTCATTCCGTACCTGTGTTTCTTTAATCCTCTCGTATAATTTATTTTCCACCCGACAGCTCTCATGCAACCCATCTTCAACCCGTGTATTCCAGAATTCATCCACACTCCCAATAAAGACATCCGTCAGCTTCAAGTCACGAAATTGCTCAATTAATTCATTATCCCACAACATCAACTGGGACACGCTGACAGACTTCCTACTCAATGCATCCGCTACCACATTAGCCTTACCCGGATGGTATTTCAACTCAAAATCATAATCTTTTAGAAATTCAACCCACCTCTGCTGTCTCATGTTCAGCTCTTTCTGATCAAACAAATACTTTAGACTCTTGTGATCACTGAACACAGCAAATTTCATCTTATACTGAAAATGCCTCCAAATTTTTAAGGCAAATACTATGGCAGCAAGCTCCAAATCGTGTGTCGGATAATTCTCTTCATGAGGCCTCAACTGCCTCGAAGCATAGGCAACAACTCTCCTTTCTTGCATCAGCACACACCCCAAACCTTTCTTGGAAGCATCACAGTATAATTCAAACTCACCTTCCGGATCGGGGAGGGTCAACACAGGAGCAGTAGTCAATTTCTCTTTAAGGCCCAGAAAGCACCTCTCACATTCCTGAGTCCACACAAAAGGAGTATCCTTTCGTGTCAATCGGGTCAATGGCAGTACCATTGTAGAAAACCCCTCAATAAACCTCCGATAATATCCGGCAAGACCCAGAAAGCTGCGGATTTCAGTAACAGTTTTTGGTCGTTCCCAGTACATAACAACATCAATTTTATTTGGATCAACAGCAACACCCCTCTCAGAAATAACATGCCCCAGAAATTGTATCTCAGATAACCAGAATTCACACTTTGACGGCTTTGCATACAACTTTTTATCCTTTAACACCTGTAACACAGTCCTGAAATACTCACTATGCTCCTCTCTGCTCTTAGAGTAAATCAAGATGTCGTCGATGAACACGATCACAAACTGATCCAAATACGGTTTAAAAATACGATTCATATAGTCCATGAACACTGCCAGGGCATTTGTAAGCCCAAATGGAATCACCTGATACTCGTAGTGTCCATATCTAGAACGAAAGGTCGTTTTAGGCACATCCTCCGGCCTAATCCGAATCTGATGGTATCCGGACCGGAGATCAATCTTTGAAAACACACAAGCACCCCTCAACTGATCCAACAAGTCATCAATACGCGGCAATGGGTACCTGTTCTTAACCGTAACTTTATTCAATTTCCGGTAGTCAGTACACAGTCTCATGCTTCCATCCTTCTTTTTCACAAAGATCACCGGTGCTCCCCACGGAGACACACTCGGCCTAATAAAATCCTTTGCAGACAATTCCTCAATATGTTTCTTCAACTCAGCTAACTCAAGTGGCGCCATCCGGTATGGAGCTAATGAAATAGGCCCCACACCGGGCAACAATTCAATAGATAATTCAATCTCTGTCTCAGGTGGAAATTCTGGTATCTCATCAGGGAATACATCCTCAAACTCATTAACCACCGGAATCGTAGAAATTTCAATCTCCTTACCACCCACCAATCCACCCAAGAAAATATAACCCTGATCCCCATCCTTTAAGGCTTTAACAGCTTGACACATAGACAAAAAGGGAGACGGAGTAACCGAGGGCTTCTCATGAGATAATATCAACCTCTTGCCACAACAATCAATCATCGCACAGTTTTGAGATAACCAATCCATGCCCAATATCAAATTAACAGAGGCCAGGGGCAAGATAATTAAATCAATAGTGTAACCCCTGCCTTCGTAGACAAACCTGACCTCTTTGCAAATGAAGGAGGAATCACTAACCTCTCCTGTAGCCGTAGTAATACGCATAGGGGGAATCATCCCTGATACTTTTAATCCCAACCCCTTAGCCACATATTCCGCCACGAACGAGTGCGTAGCTCCAGAATCAAATAAAACAGATAAATCAATATTAGAAATGAAAATTGTACCTTTTACCAAATTCGGCGCCTTCGCCGTCTGCTGTGCATTAGTAGTATAAACACGCCCAACTGTAGGTGCAGATGGCAAGGTCTGCAGATTCGTAGCCTGCCCAGTATTGCTATGACAATTGTTGGCATAGTGCCCAACCTTTCCACATCTGAACACAAGTAATTTGGGTCACAGTACAAGGCCCTTGATGAAACTTCTTACACTTATCACAACGAGGACTGGAATTCCTGTCACTAAACCCACTTCTCTGACCACCTGCTCTCTTGAACTGTCCCTGGGGCTGCCTTACCTGCAACCCCCTACCTCTGTTGTTATTCTGATGAAAGCCACCCCTGTTATTATTATTACCTGGAGGACCAGATGTCCTCGAAGAACCAGATTTTGGATAGCGATTATAAACACTTTCTACCCGTTTGCACTGGGTCACAAGATCTGCGAAATTCCTCACAGCTATATTAGACATTCTTTTTGCAATTTTCTCATTCAAACCCCTCTGAAACTTGGCAGATAAAAACTTAGGAGTCGGCAGTACACCCCCATAATTAGCAAATTTTACCAGATCATTGAACTTCGCCACATAGGCATCAACTGTCATGGTACCCTGTACCAATTTCTCAAACTCTCCCTGTTTAGCCTCCCGAACATCTCGGGGAAAATATTCTTCATGAAACAGTCTCTCAAACAAGGCCCATGTAATATCTTCCCCTTGAATAATGAAAGGCTGTGATGCAGTATACCACCACTCGTGTGCATCACCCTCGAGCATATAAGCAGAATATGACAACCTTTGCGGGTCCTGATACCCCATAACTTGAAATATTTTATCCATACCTCTCAACCATGTAGTCACTACCTTCGGGTCCCTTGACCCCTGAAATGATGGCGGTTTGTGTTTCCGGAAAGAAAGGAGTCTCTGCTCATCCGTACCAGCATATACCTGTCCAGTAACCCCAGAAGACTGAACAGCAACAGAAGGATCCACAGAAGGCTCTGGGATATAAGTAGGATCAGTAGTGTGGTGACTAGCCTCGCCAGACTGACGACTAGCACCACTCCCCTCCTGCTGAGGAGTAACTGATGGCGTACGGGTAGCAGTCTCCGTAGCCGTGTGTGGAGGAGAATCATCCCTCCTGTTCCGAGCCCGGTCTGCCCTCAATTCAGTCATAAAGGCATGCATCATGTCCTGATTATTTTTCATCAGGGTCTCGGTCATATTTCTATTTGCAGCAGTCTCCTCCTGCAGAGCATTAAGAACTGCAGTAATAGGATCTGGTGCGGCTAGATGACCTGCACCTCTAGCTCCATGGCAACCCCGTGCCCTGCTCATGATATCTGTACATGTAACACAAAGGAATGAGCTGATCAGACCCACACTGAGGAATCACATATACATTAATCATAAATAGTTCACAGATAGCTATGCAACCCAAGATACAGTACTACTTTATCAGAGTTCCCTTACAAAACTGCTCTGATACCATAAAATGTAACAGCCCGTTATGTACCGGTATTGTTAACATTAATTATGATATTAAGCGCAGTTACAATCACATCAATTCATTTATAAAAATACGAATAAACTTTTTCCGATTATTACGCGAGCATTTAAAACAATAAAACGCGTAATAATTAAAAGTTGTGACTATAACTGTTAACTCTTGCGGAATATTTATTTTATCTATTTTTACATCACAATATACTTATTATAAGTTACTAAGGGGTTCCCATAAACCCACTTAGCCAATTATCAAACTTTACGTTTTTACCTATTCGAGCATGGTTCACCCCTAAATTTTCTGCGAACACACCGCTCAAGACCGTACCTCCTTCTCAGGTTATATCTTCGTCTTACTTAATTCCCTTTTCAACAAGATATCACACGCTCAATTCGGAGCTCATTTGCTCCGGTTATCGCCGTTTGAAGTTGGATAAGCGAAATAGCCAACCAACCCCAAAACAGCTCTAAACCTCTCTCACTCCAGGAATTACTGCACTAAATCCACTCATTAAATTGCTCTCAAATTTTTACACCATAAACTAGACACTTCAATCTTCAATTTGATATATCATACGCTTAATTTGACTGAGAAACGAAGCGAAAATTAATTTCCCAAAACTGGACCAGAACTGCCACAAGTGCAGTGGGCACATGAGCAGTCTGCGTTCCTCCACTTTTTCCAGGTCGAAGGCCAACTCAGATTTTTCTTAAATTTTTACACAAGGTAGAGGACATCTCAGCCTTCAAAATGGCGTATGGCACGTCCCTAGTGGACCCCTATGGAGGGAGATATGCCCTCCTGAAGTTCGCCTAAAATCTGCCAATTCTACAGAAAATTCGCCAGAGTTTCCTTTGTATTTCCAATAATCCCAAATTTGTACAAGATCATTTAAGCCTCAAATGTACCTAATAATCACATAATACTACAGTAATAATCCAATGGGTGGCACACACAAGGATCAACAACGCCTTGGGGCACTTACAACCCAATCCAGTTTATAGTTATTAGACATATAGCTCATCTTAATTGTTCTTAATTAGTTGCAATCACTAACACCATTTTCATGCACATTATCACCATACATATAATCATAACCTACAATAGGCCTAAGGCCCTTCCATCTTAAATAGACATGCATCAAGATACGATTACAATATTGCTTTACAACTTACAACTCCAAATGAAACTTAATTACAATCTTCCAATATTACAACATAAATACAAATGGTAAAATAAACTACATGGCATGACCACTAGACTTAGGCAAAATGACATGAACAAGATGCTAATGAAGCTCCTACTAAGTACAAATGAGATGTTCATGCCCTAAGTCTAGCCTAGGTCACATGGCCAACAAAATGCAAAAGGCTAAAACTCCACTGAATCACTCTGCGGGCCTCTTGCCCGCTGCTCCCGCTCCACTGCTACCTCCTGAAATAAATGCCCCGAGCCGGGGTGAGATATACAAATATATCTCAGTAACCCAGAGGTTCTGGAGAAAACTCTGCCCAATGGTTCACTTCGATGCATATGAATAGAATACAACAACCAATTTTTAAAAACGGGATATAGCAAGGGTTTTAGAGAAATGGGGAATATAGAGATACAAACTACGACGATACGGGATGGTAGCTACCAATACCACGCACGCCCTGGGCATATATAAGCCTATGGGTATCATCGAAGGTGCGTTCCAAAAACCACAACCATGATGCCCCAACCATCCAAAACTCCAAAGACATTCCTAGTGTGCTCCTACCCGGATCACACACTATGACCCACGGTCAACTGGAACTCCCTCTCGGAGACCTATCCAATGGAAGTCCGAAATTGCCGGAAGGCTAAGAAAACTGTCTACTGGCCAGAGACTCGGTACATAAGTACCCATTGTAATAATGCATGCATGCTCATGTGTTCTACACTACTCATACACACTTCCTACTGTTGCCATCAACTGGCAAGGTGGAACAGAAAAGGGGAACAAGCCCCAGTACCAAGAGGTTACCTTAAATATTAGTCCACTAAGCTCCGCAGCAGCTTACTCCACAGCCTGGTACACAACGGAATGCCTACACAGAGGACATTTCCTATCACTTAGAAATTCAAACAACACATGAAATTTCACAATTATACATGTGTTAACCAATTCACTTACCTCAATCCACTTGGTCCAGGACCAAGGGCAATCCACTGGTTCACTGTTCGGGGTTTAAATCCACGTACGGCAACCTATACAACCATGTATAGCCGTCAGTTTATGTCAAATTACGACAAAACTTGAAAAACACCAAAATCCCCTTCACCCACTAAATGGTTCGGCCCTTGTAGTGTTAATTTAGGATTTATTTTTCTAACATTTCTTTCTCATTTTATTACGTTTCCTTAGGTTGCTTAGAGGCTAGTTCAATCGTCGTTTTTCCGTTTTACGACATTTACGCATCGTTTTGCGAAATATTTCACTCTAGGTTCTTTATGCCAACTAAACCACTTATTATTTTTTGCATTGATTCTTCCACTTGCCAATCACAACACAACCCATCTAATTACCTTTTTAACACATAATTTATCACTCAAACAATTTCCAACAACATCAATTCCCTAA
>NW_026899830.1:0-98356 GCF_033153095.1 Gastrolobium bilobum
TCCACAACCAAGGAAAATGGCTCCTAAAACCCAAGCAAGGAACTCAGCCCAAAGAACCTCCCAAAACAGCAACCCCAACTCAGAATGGAGCTCACCACACACTCCTCATGATAGTTCCCACCCACCCAAGGTGTTTAAGTGAAGAAGCAACCAAGAGAATGATCAGTTGGTTGAGTTTTTGGTCAAGAAAAATGGAAGAGAGCAATGGAACAGTAGCAAACTGATCAACCACCCCAACAAGTCACGTAGGAATGCAAGGTGCCTAGTGTTTTGGGCCAAGTTATGTATTTATAGAGGTTTAAGTCATTAAACACACAATATTAGCATTAATTGCTACGCTTAGCATTTTAATCCCAAACTTAGGATTCTGAACCTACTCATTTTTCTAAGATTTATCATATTTTTATTTTATTTTTCGCAGCACCTTTCCGGTACGCGCTTTTCCATAGCCAGTATTAGTTCCCATTATTTTCACTTCACTTGTTTTACAAGTCTCTATATATTATTCTAGTGACATTACACACTTTTTATAATTTTTTGAAACTTGTTGCAATTACTCTTACATTCACCCCACATTTTTAAGGATTTTGTCCTCAAAATCAGAAACATACCTGTCTCGGAAGTCGGGATACTGCCGGAGAAGCTCGTCCTCTCGCTCCCAAGTTCACTCCTCAGGAGTTCTTCCGGTCCACTGCACTTTGACCATCGGAATGATCTTGCTCCTCAGTTGCTTCTCGCCACGATCGAGAATCTTGAGTGGTCCGACGGGAGTCTTTAGGTTCTCCCGAACCTCCACATCATCCGGTTGCACCACGTGCGAAGGATCCGCTACATACTTGCGAAGCTGAGACACGTGAAACACGTCGTGGATGTTGGCCAAGTTCGGAGGCAAGGCAAGCCGGTGGACAACAGGTCCTACTCTACCAAGTATCTGGTATGGCCCAATGAACCTCGGGCTCAGCTTCCTCACTCCAAGTGCCCGACCAACACCGGTGACAGGTGAAAGTCTCACAAACACGTGCTCATCCTCACTGAACTCCAGTGGACGATGCCGCATGTAAGAACCTGCACCGTTAATTAAGGAAATTAATTAATTATATATGAGAATTAGGAAATAATTCCATAATTGACCCTAATAATTATTATGAGTCTCTAATAATTATAGTAAGTGATTAAGAATGTTGAAAGTCATTTTTCGGAAGAAAAGTGCCGATACCGGTTCCGCTAGTCGGTATAAATGCGTACCGATAAAGTATCCCAGAAAATTATAATAAGTGCATGATAATTCCTAGAATAATATATAGGACTTGTAAAACGAGTTTCAAGTTAAAATAATGAGAACTGGTGCCAGAAACTGATACTGGCTATGAAAAGCGCGTACCGGAAAGGTGCTCCGAAAAATAAAATAAAAATATGATAATTCTTGTAAAATTGAGTAGGTTAAGAATCCAAAGTTTGGGATTAAAATGCTAAGCGTAGCAATTAAAGTTAATACTGTGTGTTTAAGTGTTAAACCGCCTATATATACTAAGGGCACTAAACCCTAGGATGATACTCAGCCTTCCTACGTGACCCTTGTGCCTCCCATTGCTGACTTGGTGCTTTCTTGACTTGTCTTCACCATTTCTTCATGAGAAACCACCAAATAATCATCTTTTCTCTTGTTTCTTCCTTGAGATCACCTTGTGGTTGTGTTGGGTTGGGTGAGAAGTTTGGGTTCTGAGTTGGTGAGCTACTCTTGGGTGTTTCTTGGGCTGTCTTCTCTGGTTGTGGGGTTTAGAGCCTTGAGCTTTAATGGTATGCATACTCAACCTTTGATCATGAGTTATTGGTTAAAACATGAATATTTTGATGATATTGATATGTATTGATAAAGATGATAACCGGATAACGGATAACCCATTCGGTAATGGATAACACATATTTTGGGATTTCGCAGAAATGCCTGTTTAAGCTTCGATGTAATCGGTCAGAATCAAGACTTTGCGGAACCTTTGAAAAACGTAGTCTTTATGTTTATGCTTATAAGCTATGGGTGTTGATAACCCTAAGATTGATGATGTTTTGAGCTTGCAACTAAGCTTTTGTGTCTTCGGTTTAGCCATGTTGTGGTTCCACCATATCCCATGGGGGTATGGTTATATGCTTGCTGTGTTACATGCTTTTGATGTTTTGGAAATTCTATTGAGCTGTTATATGCTAGTGCCTCTATGATATGCATATGGTGTTCCACCTATACGGTAAGCCTGATTGGAACTTATATTGAATTACTGCCTTTGGAACTTATATTGCACATGTAAGTGAGCTTGGGGTGGAAGATCCTTGAGGACCCCTTGTCTTACTGAGATTTCTGGTTTAGAGATCTCACCCCATGTTTGGGGAATGCTTATTTCAGGTTCAGGTAATGCGGGGGTTGAGACCTCTAGTGGCAGGAGGCCAGAGCTTAGCTGATAGATGTTACATGTTTATGCTGCTTATGTTGATATGCTGTTATGATTGGATGTTGAATCCTATTTACTGTCTTATGCTTTTAGCTTCAGTTTATGGATTTCTCTGTTGAGACTCTGTTGGTTATGCTGTTGATTTAGTGAGCATGGGGATTCTTGTTTTATGTTGGAGTTGTATTAATGTATCAGGATTATTGTCCGGACTACGTGTTGTAGATCTGTGACATAGATACTCGCTTTATCTATATTATGAGGTATTTCAGTTAGATGTCTTTTTGCAATTTACATACAGGCGATATTTTATGAAATTGATTAAGTAATCAACTTGGCTAAGTATAACAACGTCATAATTGAAAAGAAAAAGATATTCCGCATTTTTAATTAAGTGCAGCTTAATACGATGATATGTTAACAAACCGGGTATACTCGGGGTGTTACACCGCACATCGTAGTAACTCTTCTGGCGATTCTGCGCCTGCTTCAACTTTTCCCTGATCAATTTGATCTGCAGGGTGGTATCTTGGACAAAGTCCAAGCCAAACAGCTCCTTGTCTCCAACCTCAGACCAGCAGGTAGGAGTCCGACACCTCTTACCATACAACGCCTCGTAGGGTGCCATGCCAAGGCTAGCATGGAAACTGTTGTTGTACGAAAATTCAACCAATGGCAGGTACCTATCCCATGTTGAACCCTTCTCCAAAGTGCAAGCCCTCAACATGTCCTCGAATGTCTGGATGGTCCGCTCAGTCTGTCCGTCAGTCTGAGGGTGATAGGTGTTACTCAGTCTCAACTGCGTACCAAAAGCCTCCTGCAGCGCCTCCCAGAACCGAAAACTGTTAAAGAGAAAATTCAATGAAATATGGAGTATGAAAATTTCTTGTAGATACCCATTAATAAATTCTTTGTTTTTTTTGTATTTTTAAAAAAATTTAAATATTAAAATATTGATTAAATGATTTATGTGGATCCAATGTCATTTAAATGATTTTAGACATTTATCGCTGATTGTTCCATCTTTCTTTTTAATTGTGAAGTTTGCTCTGTCCCTCTATATTCATGTTCTTCACAAGTTACGACTAGGGGTGTAAATGGGACATGTTAAGCCTACAGGCTTTGGCTTTAATAGCCTAAGCTTAGGGGTGTTCATCAACCGATCCAAACCGATTCAAACCGCGAAAACCGAACCGAAAAATCGATAACCGAATAAACCAAAAACCGAAAAATCGGAAACCGAAAGCAAACCGCAAATTATAATTGGATTGGATCGGTTTTCGGATGGGTTGATGAAAACCTATCAAATCCAAACCGATCCAATATATTAATTATCCTCTACCTACTTGTCATTTCTCTAATCATAGCCCAAAAATTTCTAAACTCAAGACCCATTAACTCATCAACTAAACCAAAAAAAAAACTTAGTCACGTCTCATCAACTATAGTATTGTTTAGTGATATTTTTGTATTTCAATTTTTTTTTTACAAAGCCAATATGTACAAAAGATGTTATTTGTACAATAATCATGAAACTAATTTTAGGATATTCAAAAAACCGAAAACCGATCCAATCCAAACCGAAAAAAATTGGATTGGATTGGATCGGATCGGATTTGAAAAAAAATCTAAACCGAATGGATGATTATATGATCAAACCGAAGGGATTGGATCGGATGAGTTTTGCTTCCAAAACCGATCCAATCCAGACCGCGAACAGCTAAGCTTATCTAAAATATTTAGAGCCTATACTGACTTATTAGCATATTAAAGACTTGATTTATTGGTTTGGCCTGACCTATTATAAAAAACTAAAAAACCTAATGTGGCCTGTAAGGCCTACCAAGTTGCAAACCAAGGGGGTGTACTGGATTAGGATTTCAGAGGATTTTAATGGATTATTTTAGACAAAAAAATCCATTGGTATTCAATTAAAATTTTAAAGCATTGAAAAAAAGTCATGTGGTATTCAATTAGGATTTTAAAATATTAATTTACACTCCGTCCAAATTCGTTGGTATTCAATCAGGATTTTAAACAAAGGAAAAACAATATTGTGGTATTCAAAAATCTGACAATTTTAATGGATTTTTCATTGGAGTGGATTTCGTGAGACTTTTTAGTGAGAAATATAAATAAGATGTCTCTCTCACAATCTCACCCTAACCCCTAGGATTTCTTGAGATTTCTATACTGCAGTGTCTCACAATCTACTCTAGCATTTTCTCAAAGCCAAGGTATGTTCTTTTCTGACTCTCATATATTTTCTCAGGTATGGGTATTCCTCCTTCATGACTAATGATACTGTTTGTCGTATGTATTTATCAGGTTTTGGTATTCCTCCTTCATGATTAATGATGTGCTTCATTTTATTTTTTACCAGAGTTGTATAGAGTTGACGATAAACATGTATCTAATCTCTAAAATTGAACTAATAAGCTTACCACATACATTATTTGTCGACCTTCTTCTTTTGTATATTGTTTGGATTATAATAAGCATAAAATCCTAATATTCTTCGTGTTTGGCAATGATACATATTAAAAATCTTAATAATTCGATGGCAAGCTCTATTAAAATCCTAATATTCTTCGTGTTCAATCTTCGTCATGCATCATTGAGAAATGTAACTGAGAGGATATTTGGCATATTTAAATCACGGTTCACAATTTTTAAGTCAGCACCTCCATTTTCATTTAAAACACAAGCAGAGCTTGTGCTAGCATGTGTAGCACTACATAACTTTCTTCGCAAAGAATATCGTTCAGATAAATTTTCAATTGAATCAGTAGATGCATCTTCATCTTCAGTATCACCAGTTAATGAAGAAGATAATTTTTAACTCATTGGTCAAACCCAAGAGCAGGAATAAGAAGATGCTGATGCGTGGAGGACTAGTATAGCTTTAAATATGTGAAGAGCTTATGCTTAGTAATTTTGAATGTTTGTTAAAAATTATATTAAGTTTTACTAATTGAAAAAATTATATTAGGTTTTACTTTTTTATTAATATCATTGCATTTCTTTATTATTATTTTTATTGACTCTTGTAATTTTGAATATTTGTTAAAAATTTATATGGTTTTTTAAAATCGTATAAATTCATATTGTCCTTTCAAATCTTATAAATTCTATTAAAATTTATAAGATTTTTTATCTCAAAAAAAAGTCTTTTAAAATCATAATTTAATACACCCCCTAAAGTTTATAGGCCCAAACCAAATTGAAATGTAAAAGATAAAAAAAATTATTCACAAAGATGACATGAAATAAATTTTCATTAACATCACATGAAATAATGTTCATAAAGATCATACTAATTTTTCTAAAATATTATACAATACAAATTAACAGAAGATGTACCAACCCTAAAAAAATGACGTGTTTTATTATAAAAATTGAGAGATAGGCACATTTTAACTTGCTTTCTATATTGATAGGCACATTTTATGTATCTAATTGTATTTTATGTATTTACATATGAATAATTTACCCAACTTATGCTTATATCACCAGGATAAAAAAAATTAAAATATTTTAAATACATTTATGTTTATAATGTATTAATTTAATATATTATTTCTAATTTTATTTAAAAGTAATATATTAAATTAATATATTTAAAATCAAATTAAATCTAATCATGCCAATTATTAAAAAAAACTTTAAAATATATTTTGTTTTTAAAATAAAATAAAATAAAAACATAAATGAAATGATAATTAAAATTCATAAAATTTATATTTAATATATTTTAATTTTATTTGTCCTGATGATATAAGCATAAGTTGTGTCAAAATTTCTATATAAATACATAAAATTCAAAATTCAAAAGTACACAATACGATAAAGTTTTGTTTCAAAATTTAAAAGTAAATAATACAAAATTTTAAAGTACAAATTATTTTAGTTTTAAAATAATCATTGTTTAAAGTTTTGTACAAAAATTAAATAATTCATTAAATACTTTTCGATTTAATGAAAATATAAGTTTATTTGATTATATTACACCTTCACTCTATTAAATCATTTGGAATAAGTAGCAATAAAAAAATAAAGTAGAGTTAAGAAAATAATATATTTTTATTTTTTAAAGTGACAAATAATTTAGAATAAATTATAAATTTTTAAATACAATTAGATACATAAAATGTGCCTATCACAGTAGAAATCAAGTTAAATTCAACACCATATTATTTAAACATGGTCCTATCACTTAATTTGTTTTTAGTTTTTTTTAAAAAAAAAAAAAAAACCCAAGCAAACCTGAATATCAAATAATTATCAAACTTGTAATATTATAACTCGCACATTTTACGGGTAAAATTAATTGCTAATTTCATAATTTAATATTATTTGCACACCTAACTAATTGAAATAAAAATTGAAAAATAAAAGTAAATATTTTTAACTTTTTTATTTTAAAATAATCATAAAATAAAATTAAATATTAAATGACAATTTTGAGAAAAAAACAATATTTAATGTTTAATGACTTTAATTTTAATAAATGCAGAGTTACACAAAATTTCTTTTATTTAAAAATGAGGATAAAAGCAACAACACAAACTATATGATGCTTTTCTTCTATCCCTTCGTCATCATGTTCATGATCTTCCCCGTTGTTGCTCTCAAACTTTTCTTTATCACCTTCTTCAATTTCATCATCTATTACTTCTAAAAAAGTCCCTTTGCTTGTGTAATCCCCATCACCCCAAGAAGGCTTCAATAGCAAATATGCAAACCTTGCACTGCATTTTATGAAGCATATTTAGCAGGCAAAAGCATTCAATTAAAATTACATTTGATAAGTTTTACCGGACTATAGTCAAACATGTCAAAAGGAATGACGAAATCAGTCTCATCATGTATTGTTACGGGACTACTGATCCACTTTGAATTGTGCAAGCAGTTCCGTAAGAAAAGTTAACGGCAAGTCCCGTCAGAGACATTGATGACACTCTCACTCCATGTCAACCACTCCCGTCAGACAAACCAACGCAACTAATGAAATTAAATTAATCCCGTCAAAGTATTTGACGTATCGGGTCTTGAAGTTTGATAATTAATCCTGTCTAATTTGTTGACCTGCACAAGTTTGATATTCAGGTCTTGCTTGGGTTTTTTTTTTAAAAAAAAAAAAACTAAAAACAAATTAAGTGATAGGACCATGTTTAAATAATATGGTGTTGAATTTAACTTGATTTCTACTGTGATAGGCACATTTTATGTATCTAATTGTATTTAAAAATTTATAATTTATTCTAAATTATTTGTCACTTTAAAAAATAAAAATATATTATTTTCTTAACTCTACTTTATTTTTTTATTGCTACTTATTCCAAATGATTTATAGAGTGAAGGTGTAATATAATCAAATAAACTTATATTTTCATTAAATCGAAAAGTATTTAATGAATTATTTAATTTTTGTACAAAACTTTAAACAATGATTATTTTAAAACTAAAATAATTTGTACTTTAAAATTTTGTATTATTTACTTTTAAATTTTGAAACAAAACTTTATCGTATTGTGTACTTTTGAATTTTGAATTTTATGTATTTATATAGAAATTTTGACACAACTTATGCTTATATCATCAGGACAAATTTTGAAACAAAACTTTATCGTATTGTGTACTTTTGAATTTTGAATTTTATGTATTTATATAGAAATTTTGACACAACTTATGCTTATATCATCAGGACAAATAAAATTAAAATATATTAAATATAAATTTTATGAATTTTAATTATCATTTCATTTATGTTTTTATTTTATTTTATTTTAAAAACAAAATATATTTTAAAGTTTTTTTTAATAATTGGCATGATTAGATTTAATTTGATTTTAAATATATTAATTTAATATATTACTTTTAAATAAAATTAGAAATAATATATTAAATTAATACATTATAAACATAAATGTATTTAAAATATTTTAATTTTTTTTATCCTGGTGATATAAGCATAAGTTGGGTAAATTATTCCTATGTAAATACATAAAATACAATTAGATACATAAAATGTGCCTATCAATATAGAAAGCAAGTTAAAATGTGCCTATCTCTCAATTTTTATAATAAAACACGTCATTTTTTTAGGGTTGGTACATCTTCTGTTAATTTGTATTGTATAATATTTTAGAAAAATTAGTAGAGTCATTAATTTGTTGATTGATCCATCACTCCACGGAGATATAATAATACTAATCCATATCTTTGAGATATATAAAATTATAAATCTAGCCTCACCAAATAGAGATATATAAAATTATAAATCTAGCTAACGTAACAATGTAAGAGAGAGACCGAAAGAAGAAACATATTTCTTGTTTATCTTGTTTACCTTACTTGTTGTTCTGTCCGATCAAACCAGTGGTGGAGCCAGAATTTAATTTTAGTCGGGCTATATGAAATTTTAATGTGATTTTTATGAACATTTTCATGTGATCTTTATGAACATTATTTCATGTGATGTTAATGAAAATTTATTTCATGTCATCTTTGTGAATAATTTTTTTTATCTTTTACATTTCAATTTGGTTTGGGCCTATAAACTTTAGGGGGTGTATTAAATTATGATTTTAAAAGACTTTTTTTTGAGATAAAAAATCTTATAAATTTTAATAGAATTTATAAGATTTGAAAGGACAATATGAATTTATACGATTTTAAAAAACCATATAAATTTTTAACAAATATTCAAAATTACAAGAGTCAATAAAAATAATAATAAAGAAATGCAATGATATTAATAAAAAAGTAAAACCTAATATAATTTTTTCAATTAGTAAAACTTAATATAATTTTTAACAAACATTCAAAATTACTAAGCATAAGCTCTTCACATATTTAAAGCTATACTAGTCCTCCACGCATCAGCATCTTCTTATTCCTGCTCTTGGGTTTGACCAATGAGTTAAAAATTATCTTCTTCATTAACTGGTGATACTGAAGATGAAGATGCATCTACTGATTCAATTGAAAATTTATCTGAACGACATTCTTTGCGAAGAAAGTTATGTAGTGCTACACATGCTAGCACAAGCTCTGCTTGTGTTTTAAATGAAAATGGAGGTGCTGACTTAAAAATTGTGAACCGTGATTTAAATATGCCAAATATCCTCTCAGTTACATTTCTCAATGATGCATGACGAAGATTGAACACGAAGAATATTAGGATTTTAATAGAGCTTGCCATCGAATTATTAAGATTTTTAATATGTATCATTGCCAAACACGAAGAATATTAGGATTTTATGCTTATTATAATCCAAACAATATACAAAAGAAGAAGGTCGACAAATAATGTATGTGGTAAGCTTATTAGTTCAATTTTAGAGATTAGATACATGTTTATCGTCAACTCTATACAACTCTGGTAAAAAATAAAATGAAGCACATCATTAATCATGAAGGAGGAATACCAAAACCTGATAAATACATACGACAAACAGTATCATTAGTCATGAAGGAGGAATACCCATACCTGAGAAAATATATGAGAGTCAGAAAAGAACATACCTTGGCTTTGAGAAAATGCTAGAGTAGATTGTGAGACACTGCAGTATAGAAATCTCAAGAAATCCTAGGGGTTAGGGTGAGATTGTGAGAGAGACATCTTATTTATATTTCTCACTAAAAAGTCTCACGAAATCCACTCCAATGAAAAATCCATTAAAATTGTCAGATTTTTGAATACCACAATATTGTTTTTCCTTTGTTTAAAATCCTGATTGAATACCAACGAATTTGGACGGAGTGTAAATTAATATTTTAAAATCCTAATTGAATACCACATGACTTTTTTTCAATGCTTTAAAATTTTAATTGAATACCAATGGATTTTTTTGTCTAAAATAATCCATTAAAATCCTCTGAAATCCTAATCCAGTACACCCCCTTGGTTTGCAACTTGGTAGGCCTTACAGGCCACATTAGGTTTTTTAGTTTTTTATAATAGGTCAGGCCAAACCAATAAATCAAGTCTTTAATATGCTAATAAGTCAGTATAGGCTCTAAATATTTTAGATAAGCTTAGCTGTTCGCGGTCTGGATTGGATCGGTTTTGGAAGCAAAACTCATCCGATCCAATCCCTTCGGTTTGATCATATAATCATCCATTCGGTTTAGATTTTTTTTCAAATCCGATCCGATCCAATCAAATTTTTTTCGGTTTGGATTGGATCGGTTTTCGGTTTTTTGAATATCCTAAAATTAGTTTCATGATTATTGTACAAATAACATCTTTTGTACATATTGGCTTTGTAAAAAAAAAATTGAAATACAAAAATATCACTAAACGATACTATAGTTGATGAGACGTGACTAAGTTTTTTTTTTGGTTTTGTTGATAAGTTAATGGGTCTTGAGTTTAGAAATTTTTGGGCTATGATTAGAGAAATGACAAGTAGGTAGAGGATAATTAATATATTGGATCGGTTTGGATTTGATAGGTTTTCATCAACCCATCCGAAAACCGATCCAATCTAATTATAATTTGCGGTTTGCTTTCGGTTTCCGATTTTTCGGGTTTTTGGTTTATTCGGTTATCGATTTTTCGGTTCGGTTTTCGCGGTTTGAATCGGTTTGGATCGGTTGATGAACACCCCTAAGCTTAGGCTATTAAAGCCAAAGCCTGTAGGCTTAACATGTCCCATTTACACCCCTAGTCGTAACTTGTGAAGAACATGAATATAGAGGGACAGAGCAAACTTCACAATTAAAAAGAAAGATGGAACAATCAGCGATAAATGTCTAAAATCATTTAAATGACATTGGATCCACATAAATCATTTAATCAATATTTTAATATTTAAATTTTTTTAAAAATACAAAAAAAACAAAGAATTTATTAATGGGTATCTACAAGAAATTTTCATACTCCATATATATATATATATATATATATATATATATCTTCATTGAATTTTCTCTTTAACAGTTTTCGGTTCTGGGAGGCGCTGCAGGAGGCTTTTGGTACGCAGTTGAGACTGAGTAACACCTATCACCCTCAGACTGACGGACAGACTGAGCGGACCATCCAGACATTCGAGGACATGTTGAGGGCTTGCACTTTGGAGAAGGGTTCAACATGGGATAGGTACCTGCCATTGGTTGAATTTTCGTACAACAACAGTTTCCATGCTAGCCTTGGCATGGCACCCTACGAGGCGTTGTATGGTAAGAGGTGTCGGACTCCTACCTGCTGGTCTGAGGTTGGAGACAAGGAGTTGTTTGGCTTGGACTTTGTCCAAGATACCACCCTGCAGATCAAATTGATTAGGGAAAAGTTGAAGCAGGCGCAGAATCGCCAGAAGAGTTACTACGATGTGCGGTGTAACACCCCGAGTATACCCGGTTTGTTAACATATCATCGTATTAAGCTGCACTTAATTAAAAATGCGGAATATCTTTTTCTTTTCAATTATGACGTTGTTATACTTAGCCAAGTTGATTACTTAATCAATTTCATAAAATATCGCCTGTATGTAAATTGCAAAAAGACATCTAACTGAAATACCTCATAATATAGATAAAGCGAGTATCTATGTCACAGATCTACAACACGTAGTCCGGACAATAATCCTGATACATTAATACAACTCCAACATAAAACAAGACATAATCAAGTCTATGTGGCATGGACAATCCCCATGCTCACTAAATCAACAGCATAACCAACAGAGTCTCAACAGAGAAATCCATAAACTGAAGCTAAAAGCATAAGACAGTAAATAGGATTCAACATCCAATCATAACAGCATATCAACATAAGCAGCATAAACATGTAACATCTATCAGCTAAGCTCTGGCCTCCTGCCACTAGAGGTCTCAACCCCCGCATTACCTGAACCTGAAATAAGCATTCCCCAAACATGGGGTGAGATCTCTAAACCAGAAATCTCAGTAAGACAAGGGGTCCTCAAGGATCTTCCACCCCAAGCTCACTTACATGTGCAATATAAGTTCCAAAGGCAGTAATTCAATATAAGTTCCAAAACTCAATGCAGTGCAACAGATATTCATGCCATGTGTGTTTAAACTACTCTACTGGCAAGAGAAATGCAGGAATACGTCTATTACCTACAGATAGTACAAGGAACACCGCTTGCACCTCACCCACAGCCTCACCATATTGTATGTACCACATACTCAGGCTTACCGTATAGGTGGAACACCACATGCATATCATAAAGGCACTAGCATATAACAGCTCAATAGAATTTCCAAAACATCAAAAGCATGTAACACAGCAAGCATATAACCATACCCCCATGGGATATGGTGGAACCACAACATGGCTAAACCGAAGACACAAAAGCTTACCTTGCAAGCTCACTATCCAATGCCAAGAGTCCACACAGCTCAAGTCCAACACACAGCAGATCACAACCTGATTAGGACCAGTAAGCATATCAACACTCATAGCTTATAAGCATAAACATAAAGACTACGTTTTCCTCTTACGATTTATGTCTTAAGGCTTCACGCAAAGTCATAAGCCTTTAACCACTTGATTCTGACTTAGTTCAATTAAAACAGAAGTTCAACTTCATCAATCTAGGGTTCACAAACCCCCAATAGCCTACTGTATGAACAGTGCAGCTACTGTTCTGCGAAATCCCAAAATATCCGGATATTCGTCGGGGGCATATCCGGATATCAATATCCGGATATCTCTCTTCCAATATCCGGATATCCATATCCGGATATTCAGATCCGCATATCCGGATACCTATATCCGGATATCAATATCCGGATATTCACAACAAAATATTCGGATGTTTCGCGACAGAACCCAGATTCTGCATCTCGCGAAAATCCAAACCAAAGGTCCAACTTTTACCGATTACAGAAGCTTAAACAGGCATTTCTAAGTGTGTTAAGCATTACCGAACGTTAGGTTATCATCTTTAGCTCAATACATGCATCAAGGTTCCATTTTTAACCAATAACTCATGATCAAAGGTTGAGTATGCATACCAGGCTTAAAGCTGAACCAAAGGTTGCTCTTGGAGCTCACAACCAGCTCCTCAAGGTTCTGCCTTGGATAGAAAACGAAAATACCAAACAAGGCTTGGCTCTTTCTCCCGAGAGGTTGCTTCTTGAAGCCACACAACCAAAGAACAAGGCTCTAAACCCCACAACCAGAGAAGACAGCCCAAGAAACACCCAAGAGTAGCTCACCAACTCAGAACCCAAACTTCTCACCCAACCCAACACAACCACAAGGTGATCTCAAGGAAGAAACAAGAGAAAAGATGATTATTTGGTGGTTTCTCATGAAGAAATGGTGAAGACAAGTCAAGAAAGCACCAAGTCAGCAATGGGAGGCACAAGGGTCACGTAGGAAGGCTGAGTATCATCCTAGGGTTTAGTGCCCTTAGTATATATAGGCGGTTTAACACTTAAACACACAGTATTAACTTTAATTGCTACGCTTAGCATTTTAATCCCAAACTTTGGATTCTTAACCTACTCAATTTTACAAGAATTATCATATTTTTATTTTATTTTTCGGAGCACCTTTCCGGTACGCGCTTTTCATAGCCAGTATCAGTTTCTGGCACCAGTTCTCATTATTTTAACTTGAAACTCGTTTTACAAGTCCTATATATTATTCTAGGAATTATCATGCACTTATTATAATTTTCTGGGATACTTTATCGGTACGCATTTATACCGACTAGCGGAACCGGTATCGGCACTTTTCTTCCGAAAAATGACTTTCAACATTCTTAATCACTTACTATAATTATTAGAGACTCATAATAATTATTAGGGTCAATTATGGAATTATTTCCTAATTCTCATATATAATTAATTAATTTCCTTAATTAACGGTGCAGGTTCTTACATGCGGCATCGTCCACTGGAGTTCAGTGAGGATGAGCACGTGTTTGTGAGACTTTCACCTGTCACCGGTGTTGGTCGGGCACTTGGAGTGAGGAAGCTGAGCCCGAGGTTCATTGGGCCATACCAGATACTTGGTAGAGTAGGACCTGTTGTCCACCGGCTTGCCTTGCCTCCGAACTTGGCCAACATCCACGACGTGTTTCACGTGTCTCAGCTTCGCAAGTATGTAGCGGATCCTTCGCACGTGGTGCAACCGGATGATGTGGAGGTTCGGGAGAACCTAAAGACTCCCGTCGGACCACTCAAGATTCTCGATCGTGGCGAGAAGCAACTGAGGAGCAAGATCATTCCGATGGTCAAAGTGCAGTGGACCGGAAGAACTCCTGAGGAGTGAACTTGGGAGCGAGAGGACGAGCTTCTCCGGCAGTATCCCGACTTCCGAGACAGGTATGTTTCTGATTTTGAGGACAAAATCCTTAAAAATGTGGGGTGAATGTAAGAACCCGCACCGTTAATTAAGGAAAATAATTAATTAAATGTGTGAAATTAGGAAATAATTCCATAATTGACCTTAATAATTATAAGAAGGCTTAAATAAATATAGAAAGTGATTAAGAATGCTGAAAGTCGCTTTTCGGACGAAAAAATGCAGATACCGGTTCTGCTACTCGGTATAATTGCGTACCGATGAAGTATCCCGAAAAATTATAAAAAGTGTGTATATGTCACTAGAATAATATATAAGACTTGTAAAACAAGATTCAAGTGAAAATAATGAGAACTGGTGCCAGAACTAATACTGGCTATGGAAAAGCGCGTACCGGAAAGGTGCTGCGAAAAATAAAATAAAAATATGATAAATCTTAGAAAAATGAGTAGGTTCAGAATCCTAAGTTTGGGATTAAAATGCTAAGCGTAGCAATTAATGCTAATATTGTGTGTTTAATGACTTAAACCTCTATAAATACATAACTTGGCCCAAAACACTAGGCACCTTGCATTCCTACGTGACTTGTTGGGGTGGCTGATCAGTTTGCTACTGTTCCATTGCTCTCTTCCATTTTTCTTGACCAAAAACTCAACCAACTGATCATTCTCTTGGTTGCTTCTTCACTTAAACACCTTGGGTGGGTGGGAACTATCATGAGGAGTGTGTGGTGAGCTCCATTCTGAGTTGGGGTTGCTGTTTTGGGAGGTTCTTTGGGCTGAGTTCCTTGCTTGGGTTTTAGGAGCCATTTTCCTTGGTTGTGGAATCTTCAAGGAGCAACCTTTGTGAAGAGAGAACCATTATGGTGTGCCATTTCCGTGCACCTTCTAAGTCAGAACCTTTGAGACAGTTTGGAGAGCTCCAAGAGCCATTGTTGCTCTGTTTTGAGCTTGGGTAAGTGTTAACAATCTTTGATCTTGAGTTTTAATGATTAAAAGAGATGTCTTAGCATGTTTAATGAATTAAACAAGTAACCACCCAGTATATGAACCTAAAGAAGTGTAAAAATGCATGCTTGGACGTTGGAATAAGTTAAAAACCCAATCTTTAGAAGGATATCTCGCGAAATTCAGAACTGCATTCTGTCGCGAAATATCCGGATATTGATATCCGGATATGCCCCCGACAAATATCCAGATATTCTGAGTTTTCGAAGAACAGTAGCTGCACTGTTCATACAGAATGATGTTTGGGGTTTGTGGACCCTAGACTGGTTAAGTTGAGCTTCTGTATTGATTAGTTAAGTCAGAATCTAAGTGATTAAGGGCTTGTGGCTTTGTGAGAAGCCTTAAGACATGAAATGTAAAGGAAAGACGTTGTCCTTGCGTCTTATACTTGTTGAGTATGATTTTGATATGATTGTTGGTCCAAAACAGATTGTGATTCTGCTGTGTTTGGGCTTTGAGATTGGTTGGACTCTTGGCTTAGATTGTTAGCTTGCAAGGTAAGCTTTCGTGTCCTCGGTTTAGTCATTGTTGGTTTCACCATGTCCCATGGGGGTATGGTTATATGCATGATGTTGTTTTCATGATATATTGATTTGTTGAAATGCTGTTGAGCTGTCATATGCGAGTGCCTTTATGATATGCATGTGGTGTTCCACCTATACGGTAAGCCTGAGTATGTGGTACATATAAGAGGGTGAGGCTGTGGGTGAGGTGCAAGCGATGTTCCTTGTACTAACTGTAGGTAATAGACGTATTCCTGCATTTCTCTGGCCAGTAGAATAGTTATAACACACATGGCATGAATATCTGTTGCACTGCATTGAGTTTTGGAACTTATACTGTTAAATGCTTTTGAACTGATATTGCACGTGTAAGTGAGCTTGGGGTGGAAGATCCTTGAGGACCCCTTGTCTTACTGAGATTTCTTGTTTAGAGATCTCACCCCACGTTTGGGGACGCTTATTTCAGGTTCAGGTAACTTGGGGGCTGATGCCTCTGGCAGAGGGAGGTCGGAGCTCAGTTGATGATTATTGCTGTTTATATGCTGTCATGTTTGGATGCTGGATATATCTGCTGATGTTATGTTTTTAGCTTACTTTTAGTATGTTGCTGTTGTTGAGACTTCTGTTGGGCTTGTTGTCTTATTTGGGTGAGCATGAGGTTTGTCCATGCCACTTTGATTTCTGTTATGTTTAAGTTATCTGAGTTGTATAAACTATCAGTTAAAGTGGCATGGGGTTTGTCCATGCCACTTTAATTAAAAAATATCACGATTCATGAAGAAGTAATTATATGGTCTAAACAGTAACTTCAGTCATCATAACCATAACTAACAAATATATATATAGATTATAATTTATACATAATCGATACATTATTTTGCCGTGTGAAATTTTCCAAGCTCAATACTGTTAACACAGAACCTAACCTACATAATGCAACATTAATGGTAAAAAATCTTTTTAACCCAAAACTTTAAGGCACTAGGTGATTTATATTAATAATTTTATATCTTTTTAACACTAAATACAGCATAAGCAGAACCAACCTAGATTCCATTCCAGGTGTGTATACTACATAGTTTGCGAAATTGGCATCCTCCATGATTTTGGTTTTTCTGTTTATGTTTACTCACTTCAATTCTTTTTCATTACTGGTTTAATGAATTTTATTCAAGGTTAAAAAAAAATTAAAATTTGTTCTTTTTCACTTCGGTGTACCGGGTTCTATCATTTTTGTCACTTCAACCTTTGAACTGGAAAGAACAAACCCAAAAATAATATGATTCAACCTCAAACCCGTTTGAATGTAACGGATAATAGTGGAGCCCGAGAATTGATGTGTCTTCGAATTATAGGAGCTAATAATAAACGATATGCTTCTTTTGGTGATATTGTTGTTGCTGTAGTAAAGGAAGCAGTACCAAATACGTCCTTAGAAAGATCAGAAGTGATCGCAGCTGTAATTGTACGTACTTGTAAAGAACTCAAACGTAGTAACGGTATAATAATACACTATGATGATAATGTTGCGGTTGTTATTGACCAAGAGGGAAATCCTAAAGGAAC
The DNA here is from genome assembly GCF_033153095.1 of Gastrolobium bilobum. NCBI lineage: Eukaryota > Viridiplantae > Streptophyta > Magnoliopsida > Fabales > Fabaceae > Gastrolobium > Gastrolobium bilobum. The sequence goes on from NW_026899830.1 coordinate 17,807, forward strand.
ACGAATTTTTTGTGCAATCGCCCGTGAATTGAAATAGTTAAATTTCACTAAAATAGTTTCACTGGCACCCGAAGTATTATAAAAAAATGAGACTATGATAGATAGATATATCTATATTAATATTATTTAATATTTCATAAAATAACCTCTGTACGAAATGCTGACATGAATAAAAAAGGAACGATTCAAATACCATTTACTAACATTACCGAAAACACTGTGAAAATACTTTTACGGGAGGGTTTTGTTGAAAACGTCAGAAAACATAGGGAAAGCAACAAATATTTTTCCTTTGTTGTTTGGCCAAGGTTGAGAGGAAGTGAAGAGTTTGGTCATGTGACTCCTTGGTGACCGTGTGTGCCTAGGGAGAAGGGAGACTTGATCTTGTAAGGTTTCATGCATGGCTTGAGTGTGTAAGAAGAAAGCTTTCCTTTTCTTGTCATGTGTGTGCCCTCCAAGGTAGCTTAAGGGAAAGTAATGTTGCTTTTGGTTAAAGTAAGTCACATGCATTGGTTAGGTTTGGAGTATTTCTTACACAAACTCCTTCATCACTTTTCCTTCCTTATTTAGCGCCTAGGGGAATGTGAACACAACTTCCTTTCCTTCTCTCCTTGTCATGGCCTAAGTTATCATGTGGGGAGGTGTAACTTCATACAAATTCTTCCTATCACGTGTTGCCACCTCATCTAGGGCTTATCTTTGAATTGGATTGGGCATAGTGGTGTTTTCGGCCCAATAGTGTTGATGGAGAGGTTTGATCATTAGTAAATGGGCTTAGGCTTTGTTTGAGTGGTGTGGGCTTGGGTCTTTATGTACTTACTAATTGGGCTATTCCTTATTCAATTCATAAAATGGGCTTGCATTGCTTTGGGCTTATATCCTTTCTCACTTGATCTTAACTTATTTATATTCTTAAGTGGGTTGGGCTATGACATTGTTTGGGCTTTAAACCACATTGGGTTAAGTTACTACTTATCTTATTTAAAATGGGTTCTAACTTATGACTAATGTTGCTTATTCAAAGCTACTCGTTCACTGAATATGGACTTGATCCCTTTTCATTTCATTTCATTAGGCTAATTTCGAGTACAAGATTTTTGGGTTATTACATCCATCCTACCTAATAAAATTTTCGTCCCGAAAATTACAAACATTCTAAGTCGGGGTACTTCTGCCGGATCTCGTCTTCTCGCTCCCAGGTTGCTTCTTCGGTAGTCCTTCCTTGCCATTGTACCTTTACCATTGGTATCACCTTGCTGCGAAGGCGCTTCTCTTCTCTGTCTAGAATTTTGTAGGGTACTACCGGAATCTTCAAGTTGGGTCTTACTTCCACAGCATCCGGTAACACCACATGTGAGGGATCTGCCAAATATTTCTTTAATTGGCTTACATGGAATACATCGTGAAGATTTGCCAGATTGGGTGGTAATGCTAACTGATAGGCTACTGGTCCTACCCTTTTCAGAATCTGATAGGGACCGATATAGCGTGGGCTTAACTTCTTTACACCGAGAGCTCTACCAACACCAGTAACAGGGGAGAGCTTGATGAACACATGATCCCCTACTTCAAATTCTAGGGGTCGGTGCTTCAAGTCATAATAACTTTTCTGCCGATCTTGGGCTTTCCGCAACCTGTCGCGGATCATCTTAATCTGCTCTGTCGTTTCTTTCACCATGTCCGGCCCGAACATTTCTCTGTCGCCCACTTCTTCCCAGCATACAGGTGTACGACACCTCCTTCCATAAAGTGCTTCATACGGGGCCATACCGATACTGGCATGATAACTGTTATTGTAAGAGAATTCTGCCAATGGCAGATACTGATCCCAACAACCTTCCTTCTCTAAAGCGCAGGCTCTTAACATGTCTTCAAGTGTTTGTATTGTTCTTTCTGTCTGCCCATCTGTTTGGGGGTGATATGCCGTGCTCAATCGCAGTTGGGTCCCAAACGCCTGCTGTAATGAATACCATAACCGGGATGTAAACTTAGGATCCCGATCACTGATTATGCTCTCAGGGACGCCATGTAATCTTACAATCTCTTTTACATAAATCTGAGCCAATTTCTCTGTCGTGTAAGTTCCTTTTACCGGTATAAAGTGAGCTGATTTGGTCAATCTGTCGACCACTACCCAGATGGCATCATAGCCTGCTTGAGTTCTGGGTAGGCTGGTTACGAAGTCCATAGATATACTCTGCCATTTCCACTCGGGGATGCTCAAGGGCTGTAGGGTGCCTGCCGGCCGCTGATGCTCAATCTTTACTTTCTGACACACCATGCACTTGCTTACGTATCTTCCCACATCTCTCTTCATTCCTTTCCACCAGAAATTCTTTTTCAAGTCTGCGTACATCTTGGTGGCTCCTGGGTGTATTGAGTATTGGCTCTTATGTGCTAGCTCCATGACTTCCTCTCTCAAGAGCTTCGTAGGGACAACTATTCTCCCTTGGAAGGTAATTATGCCTTGCTGGTTCAGGCTCACACCAGATTGATTCCTTAGCCTCTTTAAACAGTCGAAGGCTTGCTGAGCCTGTTTGATCTTTTCTAGTAGTTCGTCGGTGATCTGCACCGCCCAATACTCGGCCTCGCATTCGCTATTCATCACTGCTAGGCCTAAGTTTCGGAAGTCCTCTATCAGTTGATGCTCGGCTATCATCATGCTTGTGACCATTCTGGTTTTTCTGCTCAAGGCATCTGCAACTACGTTCGCCTTGCCGGGATGGTATTGCAATTCAAAGTTGTAGTCCTTTATGAACTCCATCCAACGACGCTGTCTCATGTTCAGTTCTTTTTGATCAAACAAATACTTGAGGCTCTTGTGATCGCTATAAACTGTTGTGGTTGCACCGTACAGGTGATGACGCCATATCTTCAGGGCAAACACGATCGCTGCTAGTTCTAGATCGTGAGTGGGGTAGTTTTCTTCATGCGGCTTCAACTGTCGGGATGCATATGCTACTGGTCTGCCATGCTGCATCAGTACACATCCCAAGCCTATCTTGGAGGCATCACAGTATACCTCAAATGGTTCCTCCGGGTCTGGCAGTGTCAGTACTGGAGCTGTAGTCAACATTCTCTTTAACTCTTGGAAACAAGCTTCACATTCCTCGGTCCACACAAAAGGGACCTGCTTTCTTGTCAATCGGGTAAGTGGCAATACCCGCTTCGAGAATCCTTCAATGAATCTCCGATAGTATCCTGCTAGTCCAAGGAAGCTCCTTATCTCTGTGACAGTCTTTGGTCGTTCCCAATCTACTACTGCTTCAATCTTGCTGGGATCCACTGCTACTCCTTTCTCTGAAATTACATGTCCAAGAAACTGAATCTCTGGCAACCAGAATTCACACTTTGATGGTTTCGCATACAGTTGTTTCTCCCGCAATACCTGTAGCACAATTCTCAAGTGTTCTTCATGCTCCTCTTTGCTCTTCGAGTATATCAGTATGTCATCGATGAATACGACCACGAATCGATCCAAGTAAGGTTGGAAGATCTGGTTCATGTAGCTCATGAATACTGCCGGGGCATTAGTCAATCCGAAGGGAATGACCAAGTACTCATAGTGCCCGTATCTTGATCTGAAAGCTGTCTTCGGGATGTCCTCCGGTTTGATCCGGATCTGATGATATCCTGATCGAAGATCAATCTTCGAAAACACCTTTGCACCTCTTAACTGATCAATTAAGTCCTCGATACGAGGCAATGGGTATTTGTTCTTGACAGTCACTTTGTTGAGTTGCCGATAGTCTGTGCAAAGTCTCATTGATCCGTCCTTCTTCATTACGTATAGAACTGGTGCTCCCCACGGGGATACACTGGGTCGGATGAAATTCTTCCCTAGCAGGTCTTCTAATTGCTTCTTCAATTCTACCAATTCAAGGGGAGACATACGGTAGGGTGCAATTGAGATTGGTCCAGTCCCGGGAATAAGTTCAATAGAAAACTCCACTTCCCTTTCAGGGGGAAAGGTGGTAATGTCGTCAGGAAATACATCCTCGAATTCTTTGACCACGGGAATGTTCATCAACGGGATCTCGCTCGCACCTACTAGACCGGCTATTAGCATGAAAGTGCAATCTCCCGATTCGACCGGTGGAGTATTGGGGAGTGGGGTCCCCATCATATCCCCGCCGACTATTATACTTCGGCTGTTACAATCAATTACTACGTGTTGTTTGGCCAGCCAATCCATTCCCAAAATCAGGTTCAGTTTGGCTAAGGGGAGGATTATGAAGTCTTGGTTGTACTTCTTTCCTTTGTATCTGAATTCTACACTTCTACATGTGAAGTGAGACACTGTCACTTCCCCCGTCGCAGAGGTGACTTGCATAGGGGATTGCATTGGGCTCATAGTTAGGTTAAAGGCTTTTGCCACATAATCAGCAATGAAGGAATTGGTCGCACCAGAGTCAAATAAAACAGATAGTTCTTCATCACATATATTGATCGTACCTTTAACTAGTTCGGCCGCCTGGTCCGCCACATGTTGATCCAGCGTGTACACTCTGCCCACTCTTGGCGCCTCAGCGGCTGTCTGTTGTTCTCCCCATTGTGGACAATCTTTGATGAAGTGTCCTTCTTGGCCGCACTTGTAACATTGTGTCGACCCATTCAAACAGTTGCCAAAATGGGCCTTCTTACATTTGGGGCAATTGGGAGCCCTATTGCCGTTTCCTCGAGGATTCCCGGGCCTCTTGAACTTATTACCATCACGCCTGGGCTGCCACGGTCTGCCTTCGCGTTTTCCTCTCCATTGTCCATTCTTAGCCATCGGAGCTTTGGTTCCAGATCCGCTGGTCTCTGCAGGCTTCCTTGCTTGCAATCCTATCGCTTCCACCTTTCTACATCTGTTCACCAGGGTGGCTAGGTCACAGGGGTCGTTGCCAGCTACCAGTTCCGCAATCCTAGCGGATAAACCCCTTTGAAATTTTGCTGCCAGGAAGTCTGGCATGGGCATAGTTCCTCGGTAAGTTGCCAGTCGGAGTAGTTCGTTGAATTTAGCATGATACTGATCCACCGTCATGGTTCCTTGCACGAGTCGATCAAACTCGCCTTGCTTGCTATCCCGGATTGACATCGGGAAATACTTCTCCAAGAACATTTCTTCGAACATGGCCCACGAAATTGCCACATTTTGCATCACCAAGGGTTGGGACGCATTAGCCCACCAATGATGGGCGTCTCCTTCCAACATATACACTGAGAACAGCACCTTTTGATCATCGGTGCATTGAACCACTCTGAATATTTTGTCCATGGCCTGTAGCCACTGCACAGCTACTATTGGATCGTGTCCTCCCTGAAAGGAGGGTGGCTTGTGCTTCCTAAATGTCAGCAGCAGATCTTGATTATTTCGGCCAGCCGCTCCATGTTCTGGCTGCGGTTGGGGTCCGCCACTACCTGTTCCTCCAGTGCCTGAGCCACTTGCGACGTTATTATTATTGGTCGCGTTGTGAGGGTGGCGCCTGATTTCATTCAGAATATTTTGGAACATTTCCCCTGCATTAGTCTGCATCTGGGTAATGGTGTCCCGTAAGGTGTTAATCTGGCCTTGTATGTCCTCTTGTCCTTGCGGGTTACTGCGAGTAGGTACCCTACGTGGAGGCATAATGCTGCACATATGTTACAGGTAAAATAAAGGAGTTAGAGTGTAATTCTCATCCTAAAGATCAGAAATTTGCTCTGATACCATAAAAATGTAACACCCTTAATGAGGCCATCAAAGGTGTAACATTGCTTGACATTCAATGCGCGGAATCCATGTACTTAAGCGTGGTTAACTTAAAATTTACTAATGGGAATTAATTTCGTTCATTCCCCTAACTTATCTATTCCTCTAGTCATGAGTTTCTCTTTTTCTTTGTCTACGGTCTACTTACAAATTAATCTCTACTTGGTTACCCTACTTATACTTATGCGCTATTTTAGGAGCTCACTTACATGATCATAATTTTAGTGTTGACTACTACCCAGTGGGTAGTTACTTAAGTGTCTTATGCGGATAATGGCTTATGTTACTTAATCTTTCCTACTAAATTCATAAGTCCATAAAAACATAAACATTCCAAAATATCGTACTTCAAAGGCATATAAGAGGTTCAAAATAATCTAAGTGGCATAGTCTATTACAGTCATCCCAAATTAGAACTTAGGTACACCCTTAGGAAGGTGCCTATTCAAGCCACATGGGCCCAGCTAGAGCAGATATAATATAGTCTGCCTCCAAGAGCCTTCCTTCGGCCAGTAAGTTCTCAAATATCTCCGTTATTTTGGAGTCATTATCAACTGCACGTGGTTGCGCAGGTTCCTCTTCAACTCGTACCAGCCTCCTTCCCTGTCTTACCCATTTAGTCATTTTTTTCCTGAAAGTGGGTTTCCCCAAAGAGGGGTGAGATTGGGGGTCTCAGTAAGGACTCACAGTTGGAGCAACCTCCAAACCATGATGCTTACTCCTGCAATAGTCACATAATAACATGTACAATAATAGAATGGCAAAACATTGGAAACATAGTTTGGAAAATAATCATGCTTTCATATCATCATACCAATCCTGCCATGGCAATTACTCTCCATGGTCTTATGGACGAATACCCAGGGTCCTCGTCAGGTTGCCTCTGTGGTATTAGTGCACAGGCCATCTTACAAAACTTGCATGAATAAACATTAGTTCCAAACAACCAAACATATCATGTAATGCATCATATAACATATTGCAGTCAAACCTCACTTTAACATAAAGGGGTGGCAACCATAGGGTAGCCGCTTCAACAACCATAAATCACTTACACAATAGTCTTGTCTTATCACTTCCCAAGAGTTCAAGGTGGTTCTGGTCCTTTCTTGTTCCTTTGGTTCGGCCTAATAACATAACCATCCTTAGTACATAGTTCTAAAATTAAAGATCTAAACTTAATATTCCTCTTGACATAGGTTCAGCCCTTTTTGATGAAATGCCTTAGGAGATGATTTTCACTAGTTGTTCTCATGCATAGGTCCTATCCATTTCGGCCATACATCATGATACTTAAGAAAACATTCACAAATTTCTTTTCTAAGCTTGTTGGGGTTCGACCATTTAGGGGTGTATACCTAGAGGACATTTTTGATAACATGTTCATGGCTTAAATGCTCATATAAAATGGTTGATCCTTAAATCAGACTTTAGACTATACTTCCCTATACATCACATTCGGCCATTTTAGGTTTAGGTTGTTTAGCCAATGTTTTGAAGATTTGGAGAGTGCATGCATATCATTTAAGTTCGGCCATGTAGAGATGGTATAAAATAGGAGATGATTTCTAGGATGATAGATGCATGCATGGCTTTATTAGTCCAAGATCTAGTCATGTAGAGTGGTTAGGGTTCATTCTACTAGCTTGAAGAGATGAGGTCTTACCTTAATGATGATAATACAACTTTATCTAAGGCTTCACACGTGATCTTCAAGGAGCCTTGAGTTGAGAGTTGCTTCCAACAACCTCTTGGTCTCTTGCTACACAAAGAGAGTGGAAACTTAGGGATCCTTAGTCTACACCAAACGAAATGAGGTGAAGCCTTTACCTTACCTATGTGGGTGAAGACAAGAGGGTTTGGAGAGCTTAGAATAATTTTGAGATGATCCTAGGTCCTTGAACTTGCTATGGCCGAGGCTTAGGAGTAGAGAAGGATGAAGTGTTTGAGTATTTTACTTGCTTGGTTTGTTTGGGAAAGGGATGGCCGAAGCCAAGGTGTGAGGGAGAAGGATTCTTTGTCTTGATGCTTAGTGCTTCGCGGCCTTAGGGGGAGGAGGAAGCTCTTTGCTTGTTCTTTTATTCAAGCCTAGTCATCATTTCCTTGGGGTATTAGGTTAGAGGTGCTTGAGTGTTACTTGAGAGTGTGGAGGAAGTTATTCACATGCATTGGTGGTGAGTGAGTGATGCTTGAGTGTGAGACATCTTTCCTTGTCTTTGTTGATGGAATGGCCGAACATGTAAAGGGAGAAGAGATGGTTGTTCTTTGTGACCTTTGCATGTATTACACTTGGCATTTGTTTGGTCTTGGTGAGAGGTTTGAGTGGGAGAAAAGCAATCCTTGCTTGCCTTAGTTGATGGCCGTGACATAGGGGAAAGAGGGAAGATATTTTCCTAATTTTTTATTCAAGTCTATTCATGGTGAAAGCTCATAATTCAAGGAGGGTTGAGTGTGAATTTGAACTAGGGTTTCCTTGCTTCCTTTGTTGTTTGGCCAAGGTTGAGAGGAAGTGAAGAGTTTGGTCATGTGACTCCTTGGTGACCGTGTGTGCCTAGGGAGAAGGAGAAAAGGTGGCTTCACCTTTTTAATCATGCATTGGGGAAGACTTGTGCGCCTAGGGAAGAGGGAAAGTGAGCCTACTTTTATGAAGGGAATCTTGGTTTATGTTCCCTTGATGTGTTACCTTGGGAGATGGAAAGACTTGTGTCATGCATGGTTTGAGTGTGTAAGAAGGAAGCTTTCCTTTTCTTGTCATGTGTGCGCCCTCCAAGGTAGCTTAAGGGAAAGTAATGTTGCTTTTGGTTAAAGTAAGTCACATGCATTGGTTAGGTTTGGAGTATTTCTTACACAAACTCCTTCATCACTTTTCCTTCCTTATTTAGCGCCTAGGGGAATGTGAACACAACTTCCTTTCCTTCTCTCCTTGTCATGGCCGAAGTTATCATGTGGGGAGGTGTAACTTCATACAAATTCTTCCTATCATGTGTTGCCACCTCATCTAGGGCTTATCTTTGAATTGGATTGGGCATAGTGGTGTTTTCGGCCCACTAGTGTTGATGGAGAGGTTTGATTATTAGTAAATGGGCTTAGGCTTTGTTTGAGTGGTGTGGGCTTGGGTCTTTATGTACTTACTAATTGGGCTATTCCTTATTCAATTCATAAAATGGGCTTGCATTGCTTTGGGCTTATATCCTTTCTCACTTGATCTTAACTTATTTATATTCTTAAGTGGGTTGGGCTATGACATTGTTTGGGCTTTAAACCACATTGGGTTAAGTTACTACTTATCTTATTTAAAATGGGTTCTAACTTAGGACTAATGTTGCTTATTCAAAGCTACTCGTTCACTGAATATGGACTTGATCCCTTTTCATTTCATTTCATTAGGCTAATTTCGAGTACAAGATTTTTGGGTTATTACAATGGCTCTAATGGAAAATGGGTTCAAGATGTATAAGTCCAATTGTTCTCCTATCTTAGGAATTAACCCATGCCTTATTATTTTATGTGCCCTCTAATTATCTGCTAAGGTTTTATTCATTAAATTAAAATTAATCACATACTTATAACTAACATTCAAATTCAGAATTTATTCCTATTTATTTCTAATGACAAGTATGCACAAAATTAATTTCCCTAACTCGAATTAATTCCATCCTGTACCTATATATTTCGAGTTCAGACATATATTATCTTACCAATGGTAGTTTGTATACATTCATGATTTTTACGGGATGTTACACTGATCATGTCCTGGCTGCATTGGCTGAAATGCAAGCGGCTTGACAAGCCGACCAGGAGGCCATGAGAATGGCAAACTAGGCTATGCTGGATGCCGTCAGAGAGGAAAACCGGAAAGCCACTGAGGATGTATTGGAGGCAAATCGCCTGGCGAACATGACTATGATGAGGGTCATGTTGGAGGAGATGAGGGTCGATCCTGCTCTTGGTCAGTTCCCTCCGCCACCACCTCCACCTCCACCTAGCCTTCAGGACGAGAGCCTGAGTCATGTTGAGGGCACTGGTCCTCTTACTGGGGCGATGGAACCCCGCTTGGAGCCTGTTGAGGATCGTGATGTGATTGATCGTCGGCTGAATGCTTTCCGTAAGCATAAGCCACCTTCTTTTGATAGGTCTTATGATCTCATTGCTGCTGCGAGATGGCTACAGGCGCTGGAGAAGATCCTTCAGGTCATGCAGTGTATCGACCCACAGAAGTTGATGTTCGCGACGTATATGCTGGAGGCGATGCCCATGAGTGGTGGACGAACACCTCTCACGTCTACGAGATGCAGGGAAATGTAATGACATGGCCATTCTTTGAGGATTACTTCCTTGGGAGATATTTTCCTTACGATTCGCAGGAGCGGAAACAAGGAGAGTTTGACCATTTGGTGCAAGGCTCGTTGTCGGTGGACGAGTACTTAGCTAGGTTCAAAGAACTGGCTAAGTTTGAACATTTCTGTATCGCCATGCCTACTCCGATGTTTTTAGCTGCTAAGTTCCGCAGGGGACTTAATAAGGATATTGCTGATCGCCTTGCTAGTTCTACATCGAGAGATTTTGGTGCACTGGTTCAGCAGTGTCGGGACATCAAGGATGTATGTATTGTGAGCAAGGCCAAGAGATCCAAGGTTGCTGAGATCAAGGGAACTGGTGGTTCCATGATAAACCCTTGGTTTATAAGGTTTTAAAGCATGAATTAGCTTAATTTGTGTGATTAAATGGATGGAAAAGAGGGTCAATGTCCTGGAAAGTCCTAAATACAAGTTCTGAAAGTTTTGTTGAAAATTTACATTGTTCTTGTTGGGAAATGAAGCTCAAGAAGCAAATGAGAGAAGGAAGAAGATTCTGAAGAATGGGAGAATTTTAAGTGTTGAGCGCTAAAACGTCCACAACGAAATTTTAGCGTACTGCTACAAAATGAAGCCAAAAATTGCTGGTGTCGAGCGTTAAAACGTCCAAAGCAAACGTTTTAGCGCTCGGCTGTTCAAAAAGATTCAGGCCTTGAACGCTAAAACGGTCAGGATGAATGTTTTAGCGCTGAGGACAGTTAAAAGTGGTTAGGCATCCGTCAAGTTGAGCGCTAAAACGTCCAACATTGAGCGTTTTAGCGCCCATGTCAGTTTCTGGATGTTATTTCAGTTTTGAAATTGTAAATTATAAATAGGGAAAGAGGCCTTCACACATAAATAAAAAAAGGAGGAGATCATATCAGATCTTTTATAGATCTGATCTGACTTTTCATTCTCTGAATTTCCATTCTCTGAATTCCAAATTCCCTATTGAAAGAAAATGGCCTTGAAGGCCGATGCATGTGAGAGAGAAAAACAAAAAAATTTCTCAAGCGGAATCACACATGCAATCAAGATTCATGCTTTAAGACAACATCGTGTTACCTTTGTTTGTGATTCGAACTCCAAGTTGATCAATGTCAGGTTTGAAGGGTTCAAACCCTCTAACGTTGATCCACACCACCCACGTCAAGATGCAAGAACTCTTTCTTGAAGAACCACCAGTTGATCACCACAAAGAGGCTTGCTATGCGCTCAATAGGTGAAGGAGGAGGTAAGGTGAATGTGTTTAGAAGAGTGATATTTTCAGCAAGAAAACATCCCCAAAGCCGCCGCATAGAATGGAGTAGAATTGGCTAGGTGTTTTGTGAAAAACCTTAAGGAGAACCTACCCAAGTTGGCGCATAGGAGTGTGATTAGAGAGTTATGATGCAATCAGATTTTTCACTTAAAAAACAGATTGAGGTGGCACACAAAGAGGGAGAAAAAGGTGGAGTTGTTGCAATTCAAAATTCCCAACAACCTACCTTTGAATCCTCATGAGACTAGGTCTTAACCTAGTCAAAATTCTGATCTAATGGCCATCCTATGGCCAGCCATATATGCGCCCCCCTTCAGCCCCAGAAACGATCCAGATACGTTGAGCAGTTGCATTCAAATTTGAACCAACTCACTCACTGATTCTCTCAATCAACCAAATTTGATCGGAGCTTATTTGGTTGACTAGATGACACTCATAACCACCCAAAGTAGCGCCCCAATCAACCCTTGGTGATCTCCAAAGATCTCCTCTTGATACAAGGGATTTGTTCCAATAAGATCTTATCTTATCCTTTAGTTATGAAACAAATTTTCATAGCCAATTCAAATTCAAATTCAAACATTTAAATTCAAACGTTCAAACATTTAAATTCTATATTCAAAATTCAAAACTCAAATTCAAAATTCAAATTTCAATATTCAAATTTCAATTCAAAATTCGAATTTCAAAATTCAAAATTCAAAATTCAAAATTCAAAATTCAAAATTCAAAATTCAAAATTAAAATATTTGATAATTAATTTAACTAATTAAATTAATTAGTAATGTCTTGGACCATCCAAGCTCATTACATGATCTATGCGCCCTTTTCCTTTTTAGGTGGGCTTCCAAACTTCTTCTTGGGCTAATAACCATTATTAGGCCCAATACCTTTAATGCTATATTATCATGACAACAAGGTGTTAGTGTGTGATCCATTAGGCCCAACATAGCCACTGACATAAATGGGTTTGGGCCCAACAAGCCCACAACCCATCTAATGACAACACAGAGCACTAGCAATGCTTTGTTGCCCCAGAGCTAGTTAGGTTAATGACATAATCATCCTATTACAAATATTTGGTTGCCGTATGTATTTCCTTTCGTCTCGGTTAAATTCCCATTAAACCTAGGGTAAAGAGACTACTCTAATGACACTATCTGTGAGATTTCCTCATAGAGTCTCTTTGTGAGTCTGTTCAGTGCGAGCTATACCCTTATAGGTCCACTCACGACTTTAGCTAAGATATCTCCATATCTGTAGCACATGAGGTCTTTACCTTGTATCCAAATACAAGTAGATAAGTCGTGCTAGTCTTACCCGAGATTACTGATCCCCATTCTCAGTGTCTATAGACTAGGAACATAAAATCAGGAATAAACGTGCGATATCCTTGAATCCTCATGATTGTGATGTCATCACAGATACTCAAGAGATAGCTGTTCTATTCCAAGGGGTTTATCCAGTTTATTCATAATATATTAACAATAATATCGAGACAAAATATGAAACAGGATAAAGAGTGCTTATTCTTTTATTTGCGACAAAAAGGTCCACATCTTATGTCTTTATTTAATCAAAAGATTGTCTCTAGGACACCCATATACTTATAGACAAATATATTTCGACACTATAACACCTCACAATTTTAAATCAAGTAATTAAAATATTAAGTGAGCAATCAAGTGATGAATTAGTGAAAATCCTAAAGATTAGGCCAAAATACAAAGAAAGGGCAAAACGGTAATTAGCCAACACGCAACCCTAGGAAGATAAAAATTGAGTAGAAGGTCTCAGATGGTAAAAATAACCCTGGAAATGGGTTCAGAACGAAAAATTGAGTGGACAGGCAAGTTTCAGAAAAATCAGTGAATAGTGTTTTTCGCGGGTAAAAATACCGCGGTACGATTGCACCGTAAAACGTGCCGATTGAGTTTTGAGCTCTAGGTTTCAAATATGAGTTAAAAATGGTCTAATGAGTTAGGAAATATGATTTCTTATAATATTCGATGAAATTAAGACAGTTTGGGGAAGCGTGCCAATGGCGCGCGTAATAGCTTAAAACAGTGTTTTCTCCGAACGAATGGAGGACTCTTAATTCATCTGATCAAGCCTAATTAAAGGGGAATAGTTAATGTTAAAAATTTGAGTTTCTAAATAGGTTGTGAATTTACGGACGTTTAGTGGAATCGGAGGAAAATTCGGATTAGTTTTAAATCGCGTGAGGTGGCGGTGGGACCCACCCCACTTAAGTGACTTAAGCCACATGTGCTTGGCACTATTCATGCATCACTTTCCTCCCTTCTTCTTCATGAAACCCGCAGCCCCCTCCCCCAAAAACCCCATTTGCATTCAAATTTTCTTTTCACCATAACTTGATCATTTCTTAACCAAATCAAGTGATTTTTGTGTTGAAATTTGTTGGAAACAACCTTCTAAACACATTGGTACCACTCTTGAGCCTTGAAACCGTGTATTTGGGGAGATATTGGCCATTTACAGCCACGAAATTTTGGAGAAAAAATGGTTGTCCATGGAGCTTTTTGATCTTCCATTGCTTGGAGGAGTCTTGGGTTAGCTTCTAGCCTTTGTTGTGAGTATGTTTCCATCCCATTTACATGGTTTAATTGTGATTGAATTTTTGGAAACCTAAAGCTTGATTTGATGATGTGTTGTGTTAGAGAGCTCAATTTGAAAATGTGTATTAGATGATAATGTGTTAGAATGATGTATTAAAGCTAGAAATGCGATGAAATTTATTGATGAAAAATGTGAATTTTTAACTTAGAAAATTTTGAGGTTGTCATGACTTTGAGTTTTGAAAATGTGTTAGGATTGGATTGATGAGTTGTTGTATGATTGTATGTTGATATAATAGGATTGTATGAGGTGTGGAATGATTAAAGTTGTATGGAAATTCCTTGGAATGCCATAGGGTAAAATTCGATTCTTTTAAGAAAGATTGAAGAATTGATGTTGAAAAATGATTTGGATGATGATTTGAGTAGTTATATGGTGCTTAGATGGGTTGTGTTGTGCTTGGAGAGTGTTTGAATCAATGGAAAAGAATGAATTGTGTTAGAGACCTAAATGAGCCCAGAATGAAATATTTCGCAAAACGATGCGTAAATGTCGAAAAACGGAAAAACGACGATTGAACTAGCCTCAAAACAACCTAAGGGAGTGTTATAAAATGAGAAAGAAAATTTAGGAAAATAAATCTCAAATTTACACCTACATGGCCGAACCTCCAAGGGGAAAAGGGGTGATTTGGCGATTTTCGCGTTTTGATGTAATTCGACGCGAAAATGATGAACCGGCACTTGAACTGGCCTATTGACAACCTAATGAGACGTAACAAAATGAGAAAGAAAATTTAGAAAAATAAATCTCACATTTACACTACAATGGCCGAACCATCAAGGGAGGATGGGGAGGATTTTTGTGATTTTGTGTTTTGATACTATTTGACGAGTACTGATGGATGTACGTTATTGTATAGGTTGCCGTACGTCGACCTGAATCCCGAATCTTGAATCAGTGAGTTGCCCTTGGTCTGGGACCAAGTGGATTGAGGTAAGAAATTGGTTCATTGCATGTGTAATTATAAATTAACATGTATTGGTTGATCTAAGAGTGATTGGGAATGTCCTCTGTGTAGGCATTCCGCTGTGTACCGAGTTGAGGGATAAGCTGCTGCGGAGCTTGTGGAAACACGAATTAAGGTAACCTCTTGGTACTGGGGCTTGTTCCCCTTTTCTGTTCCACCTTGCCAGTTGATGGCAACGGTAGGAAGTGTATATGAATAGTATAGAACACATGAGCATGCATGCATTATTGCTATGGGTACTTATGTACCGAGTCTCTGGCCAGTAGACAGTTTTATTAGCCTTCGGGCATTTTCGGACTTCCGCTGGATAGGTCTCCAGGAGGGAGTTCCAGTTGACCGCGTGTCATGGTGTGTGATCCGGGTAGGAGCACACTAGGAATGTCTTTGGCGTTTTGGTTGGTTTGGGCATCATGGTTGTGGTTTCTGTGAACACACCTTGGATGATACCCATAGGCTTATATATGCCGAGGGCGTACGTGGAATTGGGGTTACCATCCCGTATCGTCGTATTTTGTTTTCTTTATATTCCCCATTCTCTAAATCCCTTGCTATATCCCGTTTTCAAGTGGTTGTTGTATTCTATTGATATGCATCGAAGTGAACCATTGGGTGGAGTTTTCTCCAGAACCTCTTGGTTACTGAGATATATTCGTATATCTCACCCCGTCTCGGGGCATTTATTTCAGGAGGTAGCAGTGGAGCAGGAGCCTCGGGCAAGAGGCCCGCAGAGTGAGCGATGGAGCTTTTCTTATTTTGCATTTTGTTGGCCGTGTGGCCTAGGCTAGACTTAGGGCATGAACATTTCATTTGTATTTATTAGTAGCTTCATTAGCATCTTGTTCATGCCATTTTGCCTAAGTCTAGTAGTGATGTATTTGGTTATGTTGTCTTTTAATTAAGTTGAAATTTCAGAAGAATGTAATTTGAAGTTTTAGTTTCAAGTTGTAATTTGTAAAGCCATATTGTAATAGTATTGATGCATGTCTAACTATGATGGAAGGGCCTTAGGCTTATTTTAGGTTATGATAATATGTATGATGGAAATATGCATGAAAAAGGTGTTAGTGATTGCAACTACTTAAGAATGATTAATATGGACTCTATGTTTAATAACTATAAACTGGATTGGGTTGTAAGTGCCCCAAGGCGTTGTTGGTCCTTGTGTGTGCCACCCATTGGATTATTACTGTAATATCATGTGTTTATTAGGTACATTTGAGGTTTAAATGATCTTTTACAAATTTGGGATTATTGGAAAAACAAAGGAAACTCTGGCGAATTTTCTGTAGAATTGGCAGATTTTAGGCGAACTTCGGGAGAGCATATCTCCCTCCATAGAAGTCCCCTAGGGACGTGCCATACGCCATTTTGAAGATTGAGATGTCCTCTACCTTGTGTCCAAATTTGAGGAAAATCTGGGTTGATCTTCGGCCTGAAAAAAATAGAGAAACACGGACTGCCCATGTGCCCCTGCACCTGAGGCAGATTCTGGACCGGATTTGGGAAATTAATTCCCGCTTCGTTTCTCAGTCAAATTGAGCGTGTGATATATCAAAATGAAGTTTGAGATGCCTAGTTTGTAGGATAAAAATTTGAGGGCAAATGGTTGAGTGGATTGAGTGCAGTAATTCGAGCAATGTGAGTGGTTTGGAGCTGTTTTTGGGGTTGTTTGGGCTAATCGCTTATCCAACTTCAAACGGCGTTAACCGGAGCAAATGAGCTCCGAATTGAGTGTATTTTAGCTTGTTAAAAAGGGAATTAAGTAACACAAAGATATAATCTGAGAAGTAGGGTTGGTTGCGATCGGTTTGGTCGCAGAAAAACTTAGAGTGTAACATGTTCGAATTGGTATAAAACGTAAAGTTGGAAATTGGCTAAGTGAGTTTATGGGAACTCCTTAGTAACTTATAATAAGTAACGTAAGTGATAAAAACAGTTTAAATAAGTCTTCCGCAAGAGTTTACGGTTACGGTCACAGCTTTTAATTATTACGCCTTTTTATGATTTAAATGCTCGCGTAATAGTCGGAAAAAAAATTTATTCTCGTTTTTATAAATGAACTGCTGTGATTGTAACTGCGCTTAATATCATAATTAATGTTAACAATACCGGTACGTAACGGGCTGTTACAGACACCAACATATTTCGACATGTAGTAAAAACAAATTATTAAAGACTTTAAATAATTTGCCCCTCCCACTATTTTATCTAAGTCAATGAACCTTACCGTTTGACTTAGGGTTAATCTACTTTTAGATTTTACCTTAGTGAGATTAAGAGTGCGTTTATCTATTTTAACCCTCGTCTGTGACCGTAAGATTAATTTAAATAATGTGTTGATCCTTATCAACAGTATCTCATATAGGGGTGTTCATCAACCGATCCAAACCGATTCAAACCGCGAAAACCGAACCGAAAAACCGATAACCGAATAAATCGAAAACCGAAAAACCGAAAATCGAAAGAAAACCGCAAATTTTAATTGGATTGGATCGGTTTTCGGATGGGTTGATGAAAACCGATCCAATCCAAACCGATCCAATATATTAATTATCCTCTACTTACTTGTCCTTTCTCCAATCATAGCCCAAAGATTTCTAAACTCAAGACCCATTAACTCATCAACTAAACTCAAAAAAAAAACTTAGTCACGTCTCATCAACTATAGTATTGTTTACTGATAGTTTTGTATTTCAATTTTTTTTTTACAAAGCCAATATATACAAAAGATGTTATTTGCACAATAATCATGAAATTAATTTTAGGATATTCAAGAAACCGAAAACCGATCCAATCCAAACCCAAAAAAATTGGATTGGATCGGATCGGATTTGAAAAAAAATCTAAACCGAATGGATGATTACATGATCAAATCGAAGGGATTGGATCGGATGAGTTTTTCTTCCAAAACCGATCCAATCCAGACCGCGAACACTCCTAATCTCATACCCTCTCTTAACATTAGGTTGACAACTCCTTGTCACTTAGTGGTGCATCTCATGCAACCAACCTAGCATTATTACCCTAAGCACATAAGCCCAGCTGAGCCTGCAACTTATGCCTCAGTTAAGCATTAACCAGCACCCTAAGTGTCTAACACTTCTAATACTACTCTTACTCAACGAAACAGTGGGTCCCAACTGAGTTGTGGAGCACCACTATTTAGAGGAGGTTTGAGTAATATTGGTGGTGGGAGGTAATCATGCTTAATAATTTTATTCCTTTTAAGGGTTCCTTTTATTTAGGGTTTATTAAGTCTCATCAAACGCATAGGCATAATTATCATGCTAGTCGTATCCTATGTCAAACATCTATCGGATTACACTAGTCGTAATTGGACGTGCATAATAATACATACAAACGCGATTTGTCCAATTTCATGCATACTAGTCGTTTTTTTAAAACATAAAAGCATACATGCATATAAAACAATTTTATTTGAGATGGTCATGGTGCTCGTGCATTCGTCCTTCTTGCTTCTCAAGCCACGGCTCCTTGTCGTCTAAACGCCACTGGCCTAATTCTCTAATTACAAAATAATTAAAGAAACTCCAAAACATCTTTGGAGGGACAAATGAATATTCAAAATTTAAAATTCAAATTTACATTTTAATTCAAATCGAGCAAAATTACACCTTTAATTTAAAATATAAAATTTGAAATTCAAACTCGGGCACCATGACCATCCCTTTTCAATTTGCACCTGAAAATTCAAATAACTTGCAAGAACATAATATAAAATATTATATAACATGTTCATCCATATGTCTTATCATTTTAACAATTAAAATATCATTGCAAGAATCATGATTCAAATTTTCTTAATGGCCGAATTATATAACAATTAATATAATTCAAATTTTGATGACTCTTTCTCAAAGAACACAAAATTAAACCACACATGTAGACACCACACCTTGTATGACCGAATCACATATCCATATATATGATAAAAAATTTCATGTCATTCTCACGGAATGATTCATAGAGAAAAATAAGAAAACAATCAAGGTACTCAAAGTACCCCTCATGGCCGAGTCATCCCTTTCAAAAAGGTGATTCTTTTAAAAACTTTCACAAAGAAAAAGAAACAAAACCATGAACACATACAGATATATGAACATAGCAATCACATTAACATGTTCATAAAAAAATAACTTTAACAATTTAAAGCATAGTATTTCAAAATCCATATGCTATGATTCATGCTTTAATTCTTTAAAGAATTTTTGACCGTAAAGAACAAGTTTTTACAAACAAAGTACCATCACCCGCCGATGGTAAAGCAACCGGGCTCTGATACCACTTGAAAGAAAATGGCCATGAAGGCCGATGCATGTGAGAGGGAAAAACAAAAAAATTTCTCAAGCGAAATCACACATGCAATCAAGATTCATGCTTTAAGACAGCATCATGTTACCTTTGTTTGTGATTCGAACTCCAAGTTGATCAATGTCAGGTTTGAAGGGTTCAAACCCTCTAACGTTGATCCACACCACCCACGTCAAGATGCAAGAACTCTTTCTTGAAGAACCACCAGTTGATCACCACAAAGAGGGCTCAATAGGTGAAGGAGGAGGTAAGGTGAATGTGTTTAGAAGAGTGATATTTTCAGCAAGAAAACATCACAAAAGTGGCGCATAGAATGGAGTAGAATTGGCTAGGTGTTTTGTGAAAAACCCTAAGGAGAACCTACCCAAGTTGGCGCACAAGAGTGTGATTAGAGAGTCATGATGCAATCAGATTTTTCACTTAAAAAACTGATTGAGGTGGCGCACAAAGAGGGAGAAAAAGGTGGAGTTGTTGCAATTCAAAATTCCCAACAACCTACCTTTGAATCCTCATGAGACTAGGTCTTAACCTAGTCAAAATTCTGATCTAATGGCCATCATATGGCCAGCCATATGTGCGCCCCCCTTCAGCCCCAGAAACGGTCCAGATACGTTGAGCAGTTGCATTCAAATTTGAACCAACTCACTCACTGATTCTCTCAACCAACCAAATCTGATTGGAGCTTATTTGGTTGACTAGATGACACTCATAACCACCCAAAGTAGCGCCCCAATCAGCCCTTGGTGATCTCCAAAGATCTCCTCTTGATACAAGGGATTTGTTCCAACAAGATCTTATCTTTTATCCTTTTGTTATGAAACAACTTTTCATAGCCAATTCAAATTCAAATTCAAACATTTAAATTCAG
This sequence comes from Gastrolobium bilobum, assembly GCF_033153095.1. Lineage (NCBI taxonomy): Eukaryota > Viridiplantae > Streptophyta > Magnoliopsida > Fabales > Fabaceae > Gastrolobium > Gastrolobium bilobum. Next base: position 37,946 of record NW_026899830.1, read on the forward strand.
ACGTTCAAACATTTAAATTCAAATTCTAAATTCTAAATTCAAAATTTAAAATTCAGAATTCAAATTCAAAATTCAAAATTCAAAATTCAAATTTCAATTCAAAATTCGAATTTCAAAATTCAAATTCAAATTTCTAATTCAAAATTCAAAATTTAAATATTTGATAATTAATTTAACTAAATAAATTAATTAGTAATGTCTTGGACCATCCAAGCCCATTACATGATCCATGCGCCCTTTTCCTTTTTAGGTGGGCTTCCAAACTTCTTCTTGGGCTAACAAACATTATTAGGCCCAATACCTTTATTGCTATATTATCGTGACAATAAGGTGTTAGTGTGTGACCCATTAGACCCAACATTGCCACTGACATAAATGGGTTTCACAAGCCCACAACCCATCTAACGACAACACAGAGCACTAGCAATGCTTTGTTGCTCCAGAGCTAGTTAGGTTAATAACATAATCATCCTATTACACATATTTGGTTGACGTATGTATTTCCTTTCGTCTCGGTTAAATTCCCATTAAACCTAGGGTAAGGAAATGTATCAACCCTTGCGATTTAGGGTAAGCATTATTCGAAAAAGGGAATCTTCAATTTACTGACTCTAAAGGCAGATCATCTCATGATCTCTTTTACTATGCATAGATTCCCGAGTCCCAGTAAATGTCATCCCGATTTCTCCGGTTTACAGATAACCTAATCTCTCACAGAGATTTGACGAATTCCTTCAGCTTATCACCCTAGCCCTGTGCTCTTTCAGGACAAGCCCAACAGTGTACCTATGAGTCCCCATGTTTCAGGCAGACGAGGTATACAATCAAAGCATGCCTTCTAGAACACAGTCTAGGTAATAACTTCTGGTCTAAGGAAAGACATACCCAAATATAAAGAGACTACTCTAATGACACTATCTGTGAGATTTCCTCATAGAGTCTCTTTGTGGGTTTGTTCAGTGCGAGCTATACCCTTATAGGTCCACCCACGACTTTAGCTAAGACATCTCCATATCTGTAGCACATGGGGTCTTTACCTTGTATCCAAATACAAGTAGATAAGTCGTGCTAGTCTTACCCGAGATCACTGATCCCCATTCTCAGTGTCTCTAGACTAGGAACATAAAATTAGGAATAAACATGTGGTATCCTTGAATCCTTATGATCGTGATCTCATCATAGATACTCAAGAGATACCTGTTCTATTCCAAGGGGTTTATCTAGTTTATTCATAATATATTAACAATAATATCGAGACAAAATATAAAACAGGATAAAAAGTGCTTATTCTTTTATTTGCGACAAAAAGGTCCACATCTTATGTCCTTATTTAATCAAAAGATTGTCTCTAGGACACCCATATACGAACACTTAGGTCTTAGTCTTGTATTAGTTTAGTATACTTTATGTAATTGTGATTGAAGATTGAAGATTCAACAACATGACAATGTAGTTTGATCTTTCCTCTTCTCTTGTTATTTCTGTTTCTATGTCTGAGTAGAGTCCTTTGTAGTTAGATTTCAATGGAACTCAAAGATGAATTTATGTATGGTTGATTGAATAGTATGATTATCTTTTATATGATGATATGAAATTGTCTTTGTCAATTCTTTCCATTAAGGGAGTAGTGTAGAACATGAATGTTTACATTATTTCTGTAACTGGCAATTACATCATCAGTGTTCTATTATTCAAGGGATTTGAACTAGGACTCTGATGTAATCTTTAAAATCTTAGTGCTTAATGTATGTATTAAGAAGGGAATCACCAAAGGATTGGGGTTCTTGATTAATGTATCAACCAGATAGTAAGGAATTACATCTTGGTGATAATAAAAAGGTTGATTGACATCACATGGAAGATAATTCATAATAGGATTGATTCTTCCATAAGTTTATGGTTGAGGGACATTGGTTTCTTACTACTTGTTGTAAAATTATAATTCACATTTTAGTTATTTTACCAAGTCCAAATACAATTCAAATTCTGGTGACAATTATCAATGCATTCAATGAACTCTTGTTTGATTCAACTTAATTATAAATGGTTAGGTTGTGTTTGAACACAAATCCTCGTGAGAACGATCTTTACTTATCATTTTATTACTTGTACGACTAGTACACTTGCTAAAGTCGCAACAAGTTTTTGGCGCCGTTGCCGGGGATTTGTTCTTCAACATTGACAGACACCATTAATATTTGAGATTGAATTTTTATTTTTCAGCAATTTATATTTATGTGTGAAGTTGTGTTCTTTCTGGTCCAGAGCGCTAAAATGTTCAGACGTGATTGTTTTAGCGTAATGCTACGCACATCAATGTGCACATGTCTCTGGAGACCAGCGCTAAAATGCTTGATTTCAACGTTTTAGCGCTGGTCCATTTATATGATTTACACGGTTATCTCATATGTTTCACACACTCTCATATTCTACTCCCCCACTCTCATTTTACACACTCTCAAATTCTCTTACCTCTCTTCTGCATCCATCCAACAATCAATCACAAGGTATGTTCCAATCTTCTTTCCTCATTTCGAGCATCATGGATTGTTCTTCTCTTGTGTAGTTTTCATTTTTAAGGGGGGGAACACTTACTTTGATCATATATGTTAGGTTTTTATTGTTAATAACATGTCCATGGAATGTTGTATCAATCTGGGTAGTTTTCTTTTAGTTTTATTTTACTATTAGTTTATTTTTGTAATTTAGTTAAGTACATTAGGATATTCACTATTTTTGTATGATGCACATTGCGATAGTACTGATGCTATTGGTTGATATATGAATGTGTTTCAGTGATCAATTGCTGTTTTAGATTTAAATTAGTTGCTGAGGACAACAACGATTAAATTTGGGAATTGGGTGTGATTGAATGGCATGCAAACTTCATGGAGATGTCACACAAATTGATGAGCCAAAACACGTAAACATCTCAATCTTTCTTTTTCTTTTCTAAGTTTTCTTGTGTGTTTTCTTGTGTGATTTGGATTTTAGTTGTGATATGGAATTCCATGAGGATTAGACTGATCAAAGTTTTATATGATTGATCAAATTAAGGATACAATCTTATACCTTGCATGTTGAGCTAAAATGAAATGATGGCATGACTCATTCAATGTGAAAGAGTAGAGAGATTAGTTGTGATTCATATAGAGAAAGTCAAGCATGCACTCTAAACTGTGAGAAATTGAGCCTACACAGAAAATTTTGTTCAGAGAGCACTTCACTGCATAAATAACTCTAGAACTTGCCCTGTTTCTTGCTTGAAATAGTTTATGATGTGTAGTGTAGAAATGATTGAGGCACTTCCTTCTTGAACCCGAAAGTTTAAATGGCCAACCTTAATATTTTCATTGCATGAAACCCTTGAGCTTAAGCCTGTTTGTCTATAAAACCAAGAGCCTACATTCATTCCAATCCTTCAGATTAAAAGTTTCAGATAAGTGATAATGGATGAAAGTTTTGTTGGGAGAAAAGTGTTTCTTGCAATAAATGAATGCACAAAGTGTTGCAAATATAGAAAAAAAGGAAGAAAAAGAAAAAAAGGGAATTAAACACACAAAGTGTCCGAAAGAAAAAAAAATAAGACAGAGGGAAGAAAAAGAGGAAAACGGGAATTAAAGACACGAAGTGCCTGGAAGAAAAAGGAGGAAGAAAGGTTCAAAGAAGGTACAAGGAATGAAAAGGAAGAAAGTTGGGAGAATTAAGAAGAATATGGATTAATACAATTGTGATCCTCCTCTTAGCTGAATCTTATTCATTTAATCTGAACCCTTCCTTTAACATAAACTTTTACCTCTAGTCAAGCCACATACCAAGCCATATTGCCAACTATTAAAAGACCTTTTTGATCTGCTCTATGGATCATTGTTACTGTAGAAAGTGAGAAGATGGGCAAGCCTATGGTAGTTTGAGTACAGTGAAGATTGAATGATAAGTGCATCCTTAAACACTAGAGTGCAAGAGAGTTAAATTCTCATAATTTTTGAGAAGTTCCTAGTGAGGGGGTGTTTTGTTTGGAAGTCTCTGTATATCATCTCTACTGATTTGTTGAAAAGTCACAAATGATGTTAGGCAAATCATAGGAAATAAGAGATTCCATGGTTATAAGCTTGTATCATGAAATGTTGATCTTCTGTCAATTGAAGTTTATCCTCATGAATTTCATCTGTAAAGAATCTCAATTCCTTCTATATTTTCAATTCATTTCTGAGGACAACAATGTTCAAATCTGGGAATTGTGATAAACCCTTGGTTTATAAGGTTTTAAAGCATGAATTAGCTTAATTTGTGTGATTAAATGGATGGAAAAGAGGGTCAATGTCCTGGAAAGTCCTAAATACAAGTTCTGAAAATTTTGTTGAAAATTTACATTGTTCTTGTAGGGAAATGAAGCTCAAGAAGCAAATGAGAGAAGGAAGAAGATTCTGAAGAATGGGAGAACTCTAAGTGTTGAGCGCTAAAACGTCCAAAGCGAACGTTTTAGCGTGCTGCTACAAAATGAAGACAAAAATTGCTGGTGCCGAGCGCTAAAACGTCCAAAGCAAACGTTTTAGCGCTCGGCTGTTCAAAAAGATTCGGGCCTTAAACGCTAAAACGGTCAGGATGAATGTTTTAGCGTTGAGGACAGTTAAAAGTGGTTAGGCATCCGTCAAGTTGGGCGCTAAAACGTCCAACATTGAGCGTTTTAGCGCCCATGTCAGTTTCTGGATGTTATTTCAGTTTTGAAATTGTAAACTATAAATAGGGCAAGGGGCCTTCACACTTAAATAAAAAAGGGAGGAGATCAGATCAGATCTTTTATAGATCTGATCTGACTTTTCATTCTCTGAATTTCCAAATTCCTTAGGTCTTAGTCTTGTATTAGTTTAGTATACTTTATGTAATTGTGATTGAACATTGAAGATTCAACAACATGACAATGGAGTTTGATCTTTTCTCTTCTCTTGTTATTTATGTTTCTATGTCTGAGTAGAGTCCTTTGTAGTTAGATTTCAATGGAACTCAAAGATGAATTTATGTATGGTTGATTGAATAGTATGATTATCTTTTATGTGATTATATGAAATTGTCTTTGTCAATTCTTTCCATTAAGGGAGTAGTGTAGAACATGAATGTTTACATTATTTCTGTAACTGGCAATTTCATCATCAATGTTCTATTATTCAAGGGATTTGAAATAGGACTCTGATGTAATCTTTAAAATCTTAGTGCTTAATGTATGTATTAAGAAGGGAATCACCAAGGGATTGGGGTTCTTGATTAATGTATCAACCGAGATAGTAAGGAATTATTTACGGAAAAAAAAAGATAGTAAGGAATTACATCTTGGTGATAATAAAAAGGTTGATTGACATCACATAGAAGATAATTCATAATAGGATTGATTCTTCCATAAGTTTATGGTTGAGGGACATTGATTTCTTACTACTTGTTGTAAAACTATAATTCACATTTTAGTTATTTTACCAAGTCAAATTACAATTCAAATTCTGGTGACAATTATCAATGCATTCAATGAACTCTTGTTTGATTCAACTTAATTATAAATGGTTAGTTGGTGTTTGAACATAAATCCTCGTGGGAACGATCTTTACTTATCATTTTATTACTTGTACGACTAGTACACTTGCTAAAGTCGCAACATTCCACTTCCTGGAAAGACAGAAAGTTTGCTGGCAAGGGTAAAGGAAAGCAGTTGGCTGCTAGGCAAGCGCCTAGTCAGTTCACGAGGACTTCTTCACAACAGGGAGGTTTTGCTAGACCTCTTTCCACTCCTAGATGTTCGTGGTGCGGAAAGGATCATGCCGGACGTTGTGCTACCGGTCAGTTGATCTGCTTTCGGTGTGGCCAGGAGGGCCACTACTCCAGAGATTGTTTGTCGTCAACGGCGGGAGCTGCAACAATTTGGGAAGTTCCGTTACAGGTGATTCCTATGGCGTCTACAGCGGCACCTGTTATGCCACCTGCCACGGGGCGAGTTTACACTGGGGATCGGCAGCAGTCGGACCGAGCTCCGAAACTTGGCAGAGGTACTGTTTCCATTGGGGAATTGTTGTTGATGTTTTATTTGATTCCGGGAATACGCATTCTTTATTGTAACCCCGATTGTTGTGTGGCTTGAGTTGCCCATGTTTGTGCTTTCTCCACCGTTGCGGTTGACCATCGCCACCGGAGAAAAATGTGATACTACCACTGTACATCGAGATGTCGTGTTTCAGTGGGAGGGCCGTGATTACTTGGTAGATTTGATTGGATTGCCGATGGCTAATTCGGAAATCATCCTTGGCATGGATGGATTGTCTGATAGTTGTGTGATGACTGATTGATTGATTGATTGATGTGCCTAGCGAGTGGTGATGTCACTGTGTGATTCCACAGCTAGTTCCTCTCCTTTTATTTTATTGTTGCAGGCTAGGAGAGCCTTATGAGCAGGGACATTGGTTATGTCATGTTGGGGGGTTTGGTGAGTGGGACACAGGAGGATCTCACTGGCATTCCTGCCACGAAGGAGTTCCTCGAGGTGTTCTTGAGGAGATTCCTGAGTGTCCGCCGCAGCGGGAGATAGCGTTCTTCATTGAATTGTTGCCTGGTGTGGGGCCTATTGCATTAGCTCTATACCGGATGATCCGCCAGAATTGGCTGAGCTGAAGAATTTTGTTGGGAGTCTTTCAGCGAAAGACTTCATCCTACCGAGCGTGTCTCTATGGGAAGCACCGGTCATTTTGTTTTGAGGCAAGATGCCTTATGCCATTACTTAACCGTGATGGTGCTCTGTTTGAGAATGTGAACTTCTCCTTAGGGAAACTGAGTGTGGAACACTTAGAATTTGTGGCAAGGCCACTTCTTTCACCATGAAGTGGCATTTTCCCAATTAAGCACTAAATTAGAGGACAAGCATCTTTGGAGGACTTCTTCCAAGTTATCCAAGCAGTGGTCATATGACGTTCCCAGCACCGAAAAGTCATCCATGAAAACTTCTACTCCTTCACCTATTAGATCAGAAAAAAATAGAGAACATACACCTTTGGAACGTTGCTGGTGCATTACATAACCCGAAGGGCATTCTTCTGAAAGCGAATGTTCTGTATGGGCAAGTGAAGGTGGTTTTATGTTAATCTTCCGGTGCTAGAGCAATCTGATTATCCCCGAATATCCATCAAGGAAGCAGAAGTACTCTTTTCCTGCTAGATGATCCAACATCTGATCTGTAAAAGGGAGCGGGAAGTGGTCTTTCCTGGTGGCATTATTGAGCTTTCTGTAATCTTGGCAAATTCTCCATCCTGTAACTTTTCTTACAGGTATTAGCTCATTCTTCTCATTTACTTCCACTATTATGCCTCCTTTTTTGGGAACGCATTGGACAGGACTTACCCAAATGCTGTCAGATATTGGGTATATGATCCCTGCATCTAGCCATTTAATGACTTCCTTTCTTATCACTTCTTTCATTATAGGATTCAATCTCCTTTGGTGTTCTACTGAAAAACTGTTAGGATCAGTCAATAATATTTTATGCATACAGAATGAGGGACTGATACCTTTGAGATTCGCTATGGTCCAGCCGATAGCTCCTTGGTAATTCTTGAGCTTGTTGAGCAGCAGTTCTTCTTGTTCTTTGGTGAGAAATGAAGAAATTATCACAGGGAGGGTGTTATTGTTCCCCAGATATGCATATTTCAAGTGTTGGGGAAGAGGCTTCAGTTCTAGATCAGGAGGTTTTTCCAAAGTATGTCGTTTGAGTTGTTTTTCCTTCTCAGTTCCTATCAAAGGTTCAGGTCTCCTTTCTTGCAGATAGCAACTTTGCTCCTCTTTTTGTGGACCTTCTTCTTCTTCCTTATATTCTTCCCCTTCTGTTTTTCTGCTGAACTGGTTATCTAACAAAGTAAGTGCAGAACACTCTTCTAAATCTTTTTTTTTCATCCTGGAACTTCATTGCTTTAACGATATTGAATTTGATTTCATCATCGTGAACTCTCATGATTAGTTCCCCTTTTTGTACATTGATAACTGCCCCTCCAGTTGCTAGGAACGGTCTACCCAGAATGATGGGAACGTCAATATCAGCTTCGTAATCCAAGATGATGAAATCAGCGGGCAAGATAAATTTGTCTACTTTGACTAGCAGATCTTCAATCTTCCTTTCTGGCTTGACAATGGATCTGTCTGCCATCTGTAAAGTTACTGTGGTTGGTTCAGCTAGCCCCGTGGATAATTGTTTGAAAACATATAGAGGCATGAGATTGATGCTTGCCCCTAAATCACACAAGGCCTTCCCTTGGTATGTATTTTCTATAATGCAAGGAATAATGAAGCTTCCTGGATCTTGAAGCTTAAGTGGAAGTTTGCCCAAATACTGGCAACTTTCATGTGTCATTTTTACAGTCTCATATTTTGTTATCCCTCTTTTTTTTAAGAGAACATCTTTCATGAATTTTACGTACCTGGGCATTTGTTCTAGTGCGTCCACCAGAGGGATGTTGATGTGGAGTTATTTTAGAATGTCCAGGAACTTTCCAAACTGCTTATCATCTAGTTTCTTCTTTGTTCTATGAGGGAACAAAATTTTTGTTGGTATTTTCCTTCTTAGAGTTGGACTGATTGGTTGACTCCTGTCCACCTAGTTTTCATTGGATTTGGCTTCTTTTCCAGGTTCTGGTTTCTGCTCATCAGTGGCTGGTTGTTGTTGTTGTGTTTTTGGAGCTGCTTCAGATGCTTTATTCTGTTCCTTTTTCTCTGGAAAAGTAGTGGGTTGTGTAGTGGCTTTCCCACTTCTCAAGGTGACTGCCTTGATTTGCTCTGAAGAGGAATTAGGTAAAGTGAGTACTACCTTTGGTGAGGTTGTTGAGTGGAAGTCAATATCCCCTGATAGTGATCTTTGTGCTCTTGTATTGAGACTGGCAGCAATCTGTCCCAAATGGGATTCAATGTTCCTGACAACTGCATCATTCCTGGTGATATATTCTTTAACATAGTTTTCCAAGGTGTTGATGCGTTGGTCATCTCTGTGGAACAGAACGTAATTGTTTCTTCTTTGTTGTTCAAATGTTCCACTGCTGCTACCTTGCTGGTACTGCTGCTGAGTGGTGAATGGTCTGTGGTTCATGGGTGGCCTCCATTGGGGATTATGGTTCTGATTTTTTGTGATAGTTCCTCTAGGATTTGAATTGGTATTGCGTCCTGCTTGCTGATTATCCCTGGCTTGGGTGAAGTTCCTGTTGCCAAAGTTTTATGCATAACACACCAATGCAGTGGATGGGCAGTATGTTGAATCATGAAGGTCTCCACAGGCCGAGCATGGTTCAATTTCAGCTGCTGTGAGTTGCAAGACTTCCATCCTTGGTGTTTCTTGATCATTTTTCAGGTTCTTCACCTCATTCATGAGTGATGCCAGCTGCGCTTCCATGGCAGTTTGTTTATCTAGTTCGAGAATGCCAGGCTTCCTTACTAGGCTCACCCTGTCTATTGGCCATTGGAGACATCTTTCAGCAGTGCCTTCTATGATGTCATACCTGGATTCAAGAGTTCCTGTAAAAAAATATCTTCCACAGCAAAATCTAAATGTGACTGAGAAGTATGGTCAAGTCCCTTATAGAAAGATTGTAACACTCCCCAACTTTCTACCCCATGGTTTGGACATTTTCTGATGATGTCCTTGTATCTCTCCCATGCTTCATAGGGATTTTCTCCATAAAACATCTTGAAGTTAGAGATTTCTGCTCTTACATCAGCTTGTCGGGACATAGGGAGAAACCTCTCTATGAATTTGTTCGAGAGTTCCTCCCATGAGTGTATTGAACCAGGGGTGATAGTTTTCATCCATGTTTTTGCGCTTTTAAGCCCAAAGAGTGAGGAAATAACCTCATTCTCATACTTTCCTCTATCACACCCTCAGCTTTAAAATTATCACAGATATCTTAAAAGGTGGTGAGGTGTGTGTAAGGATCTTCTGCAGGGAGTCCATTGAAGACTCCTGCTTCCCTAATCATGTGAAACATGATAGGTTTCAATTCAAAATTGGGTGCTACAGGAGGGAGAATTACTCCCCTCTCTGGTCTGTTCCTAAAAGGAGCAGCCAGAGTTCTGAAATTTTGTTCAGGAGGAACATCTTCATTATTATTATGATCAGCCATGTTTTCAAGAATTTCTACCCTGAAGTTTCTTCTTCTTCTATGAAGTGTACGTTCTAGTTCAGGAGCAAAGAGAAACTCAGGTACTTTAATGGAGTGGTCAGAGTTTGTTTCAAACTCTTCACTCATAAACCATAAACATAAGTTATATGAACAGCAGGTTCAGTGGCAAGAAAAATATAAAATCAAATATACAGAGTATGTACTAAAACAGTAATAAGAACAAAATTTAGTGTTGTTGTCCCCGGCGACGGCGCCAAAAACTTGTTGGGTGGTTTGCTGATGGTGGAAAAATATAAGTTCTGATGGGGGACGTTCCTCTGTTCTATAATTGTAGTAGAACACAGACTCGTTCCCTTACTTCCAACCCAAGTGCGCAATTGCACGCATCGAGTAATAATGGGTGTATTAAGGCCCAGATTATCGTTCCCACGAGGATAGAACTCTAGATATTGTCTTACACTATTTTATAAAGAATGAAAATGAGAAGAAAAGTTAGTGAATGAACTGTATGGTCAAACGTTCCCTACTGTCTTGACAACGTTCCTCAGGAACAGTAAGTTCAGTCTGATGGCAAACAATTGCTCGCTGCGTTATATACGTGATCCTTCCTGTTTATAAGAAGGTGAGATAATAATCATTGGAGATTTGGTAGATACAGGATTAAATAAAGTAAAAATAATAAAACAGTACCAACTATAATTAAGAGACAACAAGTGGATGGTTTTAAAAACAGTTTAACAGAAGGAACGGATTCACTGCTCCATTCTTAAATAGTTATTACCTCTGCTCAAGACATAGCACTTTTTGGCTTTGTCCCAGTTTCTTATCTGCCAACTCCGATTCCTCAGCTCATGGATTTAGCATGTTTAAATGTAAGTTGCATGGTATTAAGCTAATGTATTCGTAATTCCTCTATAAGTTTTGAGTTATGATCACAGTCATTTCAAAAGTACAAACGATATTAAAAAGAAATTTTTTTCCTGTAATTACAAATAAACGTTGTGATTGTAACTGCGCTTAATATTATATTTGTTGATAACACACCAGTCCGGTAATAGGGTGTTACAGATACCCTTGGGTGGAATATTAAAGGTTCAAGTGGGGTAACTGTAAAAAATTTGTATAGTGCTCTTATTAATCAAGATGATGAGGATGACAATAACAATAGAATCCGGTCTGTTATTTGGAAACTAAAAATTCCTAACAGAATCAGTGTTCTCCTTTGAAGTTCGCCCATAACCGGTTGCCCACTAAGAGCATTCTGGCTTGATTGGATTTGTCAAATCTGATCTGTCCTCTTTGTCATCAGGAAGAGAAATCCATATTGCATACGGCTAGGGATTGCAACAAAATTAAAAGAATGTGGCTGGAATTAATTAACCCTACTTTTTATAATTTGTTTTTTGTTGCAGATATTAATAGCTGGTTGAAGATGAATCTGAAGATTGATTCCTTGATGCGGATTAATGATCAATGGCCCATTATTTTGCTGTCATTGTTGATTGTGCTTGGCGTTGGAGAAATGAAAAGATTCATGGTGAAGAAGTTAATTGGTTAGCCTATAAAAGCTAAACAATCCATCAATCTGTGTATGATATCTCAAATGCCTGGAGGCAGGGTCATGATGGTATAATCATGAGAAGGCTGAGGTACATTCAAGTAGGTTGGCATCCTCCGGAAGCTGGATGGATTAAAATCAACACAGACGGGGCAACCAAGTCTAATAGTGGAGAAGCTGCTTGTGGTGGTCTCATAAGGGATGAAACTGGTAGATGGATTAAAGGTTTTCCTTATCACATTGGTAAATGTTCAGCCTTTGTAGTTGAACTTTGGGGGGGGGGGTACTAAAAGGACTTGAATTGGCGTGGAATGGGGCCTGAAGATGTTGTTTGTTAGAAAGTGATGCTAACTCAGTGATCACTTTGCTCACCAAAAGTGGAGGAGCAGCTCGAGAGTCTTGTTTGGTGACTCAAATTCGAGCCTGGTTACAAAAGGATTGGGAGGTGCAGCTGATTCATGTTTTTAGGGAGAGTAACGGGTGTGCGGACTGGTTGTCCAAATACCTTCTGAATCAACCATTGGTGAATAATTTAAGTATTTTTTATTCCCCTCCCCCTGGGATTTTCCCACTGTATTTGGCTAATTTTTCTTTGGTTTGTAATTCTCGTAGGGTGTTCTTGAACTGAGTTGTGTTTGGGGCCTTTGGCTCCTCCTTATTTACCAAAAAAAATGAGAGAAAGACACAACTTTGTTAAGGCACATCATTTTCACCTTCTTGCATGCCCATGAACCGACCAGAACTTTCCATCCCTCACCATCAATCGACCTTGCCTCCATAGACTACTTATTATTGAAGTTTGATTTTTAACCTTGGAAGAGTGTAAACTTTGTTAGGTATGGCTCATACTTCGCATTTTGATGAGGTTCTTTAGTGGCGAGGTCAGCAAAAAGGTAACTGGAGTCCCGCTCCCAGGTCGGGGTTCCGAGGGAGCCGCTCGAGCGGGGGTATAACACCTCGTAATTCTAAATCGTATAATTATATTTAAAACCTAATTTAGAAGACTAGCTTTGATACCAAATGATATGAATCTCACCAAGAATAGTGAGACCTAAGACCAATTTAGTTAGGATCGTTTCTGCAATCAGGAATTTAAAACAAGAAATAAAGAACCTTGACCCGTTATCTATGGAAGATAAAAACCAAAGGTATAAGAAGGATAAAGATGCCACACTCAAGAAAGAAGAATGTTAGTGATAAGTCTGGTTTGAACGTCACAAGAACAAGCTTCTTGATAAGTTCAGAGTTCTAGATAAGAACCAAAAAGAAGAAACCTCTCAATTATATTATAACTTCAAAATCTGATCACAAGAGTTATATTCTTCCTTATTTATACTTGGAACATCCCTCCAAGAATAGGAAAAGACTAGCTAATGAAAAGACACTAATTTAAAATTGACAACTTGAAAAAAGGAAAAGACTCTAATCAGCCCACTAAACATTAATGACATTGAAAATGTTAATCAACCCCACTAAGTATTAATAACATTGAAAATGCTATCAGCCCCACTAAACATTAATTGGCATTAGAAATGCTACTGATTCCACTCAACCTCCCTTGCATTCATGGCATGAACTAAACTCTGATTACGAATAAATTTGGACTTGTAGGCTTCATGATTAACCCATATTTGCTTGATCAACCCACTAAGAGCTTCATTAAACTTCTTGGCCCTTGATCTTGTGATTGACCCATTTGGCAATTGCAATGGATCACTAAGTGTTGTCTCCTTATTCATATCATAAAGTGAGTATGTATCTCAATATAGTACTAAAGGAAAAAGAAATAAAATAAACAAACAAACATAAAATAAATAATACGAAATAGAAAAATTGATTGGGTTGCCTCCCAATTAGTGCTTGTTTAACGTCATGAGCCTGACGTTGACAGATGATCAAGGTGGCTTGTAGCAAAGAACCAAAGCTGGCTTTTTTCCTTTGCTCATAGTCATCTTTTGGGATTTCTTTATCTTAACCTGGGGTTTGCTTTTCATTCTTAATAGATGAGGATTCTTGAGCTTTGTTCTTCCATCTCCCTTATCTTAAACAAATTGTGCTTGTACATCTGAGGGAAAGATTGTAAGAGATGAAGAATTAATTGTAAAATCAACAATACTTACCTGGTCTCCATCCACTTTTTGGTGGCCATGAATGGTTCTTCAAGAAGGTGTGCAAAAATAGGGTCCACGTCCATATCAATGACTGTAAAATTCTCTCTGTACCCAAAGTTGCTCGCCTTCACTAATACATTTTTGGTAATATTAACCAAACAATTGAATAAAGCGATCGGGCATCTTCACAGATCTTATATGCCTTATTTCCATTTTCTCAAATAAGGTCATTGGCACTTGATTCGCATTAGTCTCAACATCACATAAGGTTTGCTCAACATACGTCTGCCATGGGGCCAGGGGTGTTAGTGCTTCTTTCGCTGCATGCCTCAATTGAATTCACAAGATTAGCTTCCTTGCATTCTTCCTCATTTGAAGATCTCATCTCTAGCTCCTCATAGTATGCATCTTCTTCAGTTTTATACTCTTTCAATTCAAGTGTTTCATCATGAGAATGTAGGAGGGTAATTGTCATTGGAGAGGGGGCCTCTTCCCTATATGTTCCATCTTCTTGCTCTTCTCTTACTTCAAAATATTCTTCAACTTTGGATTCTTCTTCTGTAACAGATTGCTCCTCGGTTTCAAATTTTTTAGTAGCTATTGTCACATCCTAATCCTTCAAGTATGAATTTCCCTCAACGTCTTCAGTGAGTTTCTTGAGAAGAGGTGCGGCATTTTCTATATAATCCTCTTGAGCTAAAATGGATGACTTCTCCTCAGCTTCTTGTTCAACTATTGGTTGGGCCTTGAGTGCCTGGTATTCGTAGTAAACCACTCTCTCGATCAGCACAAGAACTTCTTCAGGTTTCCTAGTGTAAAGTGGTATTCTAGCTGCTAGATCTAAATTTATTCGTGAAAGTGGGCACATACCGCTGTATAAAATGCGAACAAATTCTCAATCTTCAATTGGGCATTTTCTGCATAATCTCTTAAGTCTACCTCAAGCTTGATATAAATGTTCTCCTTCCTTTTGTGTGAAAGACTCGATCTCCTTTTTAGTCTTTGTGACTTTGGATGGTGGGAAATATTTGCTCAGAAATCTGAATTCTATGTCCTTCCATGTGGTGACACTTCGTCGAGGTTGAGACTTCAACCACGTCTTAGCCCTACCTTTCAGAAAGAAGGCAAACAAATGGACCTTAATGGAGTCTTCAGTGACTCCGTCGATCCTTATGCCATTGCAGAAATTCAGAAATTTATCTATTAGATCGTGAGGATCCTCTGCATATTCACCCTAAAAACGTTTTGCATTTTCAATGTAGAGCAATTCTTCTTTCAAATCTAATGGAATTTCAAATTGTACAACCACGATGTTAATAGTATATCATAGAGAACAAATTTTTTTTTTTTTTATCAAAAAATAAAATAAAAAAATAAAAATAAAAACTGAAATAAAAAAATAAAATAAAAAGAGAAAAAAATAAAAAAATAGAAATTTAAAATAAAAAATAAAAAATAAGTAATAAAATAAAAATAAAAGTCCAATCTTAAAGATAGAAAGCTACGAATAATATTGGTGTAAATTAATCAACGGTGCCAAAAACTTATTGCGTTTACGGCAAGTATACCGATCGTTTCAAGTAATAAAGTAATGAATAAGATATCGTTCTCACGAAGATTAATGACACCAAGTACTATTATCACTATTTCCTCTAATTTGAACAAATCAATTTGATTGTTGAGAATAATTTTTGAATTAAAATAAAAATAAAAGAACAAAAAATAATTGCAAGAACAATTAAAGAACGTGCAAGAACGATTAAGGAACTATAATAAAGAACCTAGCCAGGGTACACTTCACCTTTGATCCCCCTTATTAATCTAAATTAATTCTTATAATCAATTATTTCAATTGTTCAGACAATTCATCTTCTTTAAATTAATTGGTTAAACACTTAAACCCTAATGTCTTAGTGTATTTAAGCCTTAAACCTAATTAGAAATCTAATGTCTTAGTAATTCCTCTTGAATTAAGCATTAAGTTCAATGAATTTAGAAGTCTGCAATTCATACAAGCCTTGTCTAGATCATGCACAATTGTTATTTTACCCCAGTCTCAATTAGAACCTCAATATGTCTATTGTGAGCTCTAACCCTCAAAACCCTATAAGAGTGATCAGTTCTAATAAGGATATAAAATTTTCATTCAAGGTAAAATAAAACTAATTGAAATAAAAGAATTATAAAAACAATTTAAATATCAAAAGGGTTCACATCAAATCTATGACCCTAATTACAAAAGAAAACTAGCCAGACATAGCTGGCTTAAACAAAACAAAGAAATAAAAAGAAAAAGAAGAAGTCATAAAGAAGAAGAAGAAGAATCAATGTTGATCAATCTCCTTCAAGCTTCTCTCTCTGAAATTCTCCATCTCTCGCTCTCTCCTTCTCCTCTCTCTGTTGCAGAATGTGCCAACCTCCTTTGTGTTTCCAAGAGTTTCCTTTTTATAGTGATGAAACCATATCTTTTAACTTTTCATAATATCTTCAATGGAATCTTCACTAGAATCTCCAATCATATCTTTAATCCAATCCTTCAAATCTTCCTTTTTATATTTAAAGGAAAACTTTCCTTAAAAATATTCAAAGAAAGATTCAATAAGATCTTCAATGATTCAGAAATCTAAAGCAAATCCACTTGAGCTCTCCAATTTATCTCTTTATTGAGCAGAAAATTACAACAAAACATAAGTATTTTTATGAGAATATTACTAAGAATAAAATAATACTTTAATTATAATTCTCATAACTTTTAATTACTTTTAAATCAAAACCATGCTCATATTAACCCTTAATACATAATAAATTGGAGACTTGTTAAGAAGCCCAATTGAATTCATTTTTTTGTAATTAAATCTGTGTTCAAAACCTTACATTTGAACTAGAGTTTAAAAAGCATGTGATTAGAAAGCGTGCACAAAAGGGTCCACACTAAAAGGGCATAAATGAATAACAAAGTGTAAATTTCGAATTGACTATTTTACAGCTTGATAAGATATGATTGTGTTTATTCAAGGTTTCCAAGCTACATGTAATTTACAACACTCGTGACATAAGTCCAGTTATGTATATATGTACATTTAAATTCATATGAGCACCCGAATACGATTAATGGTGCAACCCTTGAATGTATACAAGGGATGTCACATTTATTGGTATCAGAGCAGTTTATCCAGGAGATGTTGGAATCATAACTTCTTGGATGGCTGTAGATTAAATAAAATAACTTGGTTCAAGGTTTGACATGGTGATGTGTGTGTCCTAGTTGCAAAGTAATGAGTCTGATCAACTCATTACGGAGTAGCAGGCATGCTTAATCATGGTGAGCTTTGAGTTTTAAGTTAACACATTGGATGATGTAATGTGTTAATGTTGAACGCATTGGTGGCTTAAGTGTAAGGCCGTAATTAACTTATATTGTGGTTGTTGATGTGTGCTTGTAGAATAGTTTAATAATTCTGCTAACAAATTTAGTGATGTATCATAATTCCTCCTTTTAAGTTGATCTAAATATATTGTGTAGGTTACGTGGTTCATATTACAAACCTTGTTGCCTTATAGACCGTTACCCTTGCCATATTGAATCTGATTATGTGAGTCAAGGTTTGGAGAGATTATGACTCTTGCAAATTCTATTATTTTTGCTAATATGGAGCAAGATAGAATTTAGCCTTATATCTATGTATTAGAACAGCTGGCATTATTATACCTGCTCATGGAATAATTCTGTTTGATGTATTTCGCGTTTGAAAGGGATGCTCCTCTTCTGTCTCAGCATAATATTCTTTGGTTGCCTCCTCTGGCAGAGTTTACAAAATTTAACACAGATGGTGCTTCCTGAGGCAACCCAGGTGTGGCTGCTTGTGGTGGGATTTTGCATGACTCAAAAGGCAGTTGGAAAGATGGGTTTGCTTATAGAATTGGTACTTGCTCATCATGGAATGCAGAATTATAGGGTGTTCTGAAAGGCCTCCAGCTTGCTTGGCACAAGGGTATCAAGAAGCTAGTTCTTGAAAGCGACTCTAGCTCTGTTGTTGCGGCTCACCAAGTATGGTGAGATAGCTCGAGAAACATATTTGGTGACTCGGATTCGAGCATTGATCAATCGGAATTGGCAAGTTAATTTCATTCACTCGATGAAGGAGGCGAACAGCTGCGTTGATTGGATGACGAATCTTTTGCTCGATCACCTGGAAATGGATGATGACTGTGCTTTTTTGGATCCTCCTCCTGGCCTTCTATTGTCTTTTATAATAACTTTAATTTGCAATTTATGAGAGTTGTATATGATTAAGAATTTAATCATGCATAATGAAGATTAATTAAATGAGAATTAATTAAAGGAATTAAAGTCACTTTTGCGTTAAAAGTGCAATTAGTAGAAGTTTTAGAGCAAAAATGTAATTGTACAAGAGTTACCCGGAACTTGAAAATAATATAGTGAGATATTATTAAACCTTATTGGTGAAGTTAGGGAATTAAGAAATATGACCAAGTCTTTGAATTATCAAGGAAGTTACATGAAGGATAGTTAGTAATATGCCAATTAAGATATTTTAGAATTTTGACACAAAAGTCAAACTTGGTTAAAATTTGATTAAAGCTTTAATTTCTTCATTAGTTGCTTCTTCTTCGTGCTTCTTTCTCTCATCAAGGTCGAACCTCCATTCTTGAGTAGCTTGGAAATACAACTTCTAATCTAGCCACTAAATCAAGAAAGTTTGATCATGAAAATTGTTGAGAACTACCTTGTAGTTAAAACCATGTAAAGAAAGCTTTGTGAAAGCAAGTGTGTGAGGAGAAAGACTGTAACATCCCATAGTACTCCGGTTGTTAACATATATGATATTTAGCATACACAGCGAAAGACTTTATTTTATTAAATAAAAATCGTCTTATAAAAATATGAGTTACTTTTTCCAAAACATTTCCAAAATCGTTCATATAAGATATTGCGTAAGCGTAAATCTAAACCATACCACTACTAACTAATCCCATTAGTCATTATTAGTGGCCCTTGACTAACCGGATATGACAACAAGTATCATTCCTGCTAGAGTCTCATGGACAGCATAATGGCTGTTTAACGGATAACTAGGAGGTAAGAATCTCACTCAATAAAATAATCCTGATAGACACAGTTTATATAATCAGACATCTCACAAGTCCCACACGGACTATGATCTCCTCAATGGGTCAATACATACATAAAGGCTCCATGCTCAAAACTAAACATCAATTACAGCATGTTCATATGATCATCACATGCATCTAAACAAATACATAACCAGTACATAATTCTCTATAAGCTCATCAAATAAAAGTCGTGAGCATTATTACACAATAACATAATCTCAAAATACATAACTATAGCATGATAAAACTAAACATGCTATCAGATAAATATCCACTGGCACTCCACTAGCCATGTGCCTGGTCCTTGCCCATGGAGGGCTCACCACTATGGTAGATACCTTAAATGATGTCCCCAAGAAGGGGTGAGATAACAACAATCTCAGTAAGCTTAAGACTTATAGAGAATCCTCTATTCCCTTGAACTCACTTCCTGCATGACAAGTCAAATATAAAGCATATATATAAACATACAACATAAACATAGCAGCATATCTGATACTGGTTAGCTATCCCAGGACTCGTCCTCGAATAGCCAACACCCGGCATATCCAACATGCTAGTGTACAATAAACTTGACTTATACCCATTATGTGAAAAAAAAAAGAAAAAAATCACAATTACGTTAAACGAAAAGTTTTCACGTAAAACAATTACGTCAAAAATTTTTACAAAAAATATTTCCATCAAGACGAAAAATATTTTCATCAAAATTTGTGACTAAAAACATTTCTGTAAAAAAATTTGATGGAAAAGTTTTTTTGTCAAATTTTTTTACAGAATCTAAATTTCGTCAAAAATTTTCACAAAAATTCCGACGAAACACATTTCCATATTTTTTGACGGAAAAAAATTTCATCAAAATTCTTTACAAAATTCAAATTTCGGCGAAAGTTTTCAACGAAAACATTTTCATTAAAGTTTTTGACAAAAAAAAAGTTTGTCGAAATTTTTAGCGAAACACATTTCAATCGAAAATTTTCGACTAAATATTTTCGTCAAGTTTTTTGATAAAAAACATTTCATCAAAATTTTCAACGGAACACATTTCTGTCAAAAAATTTCGTAAACTTTTTTTACAATATTTCGATAAAATATTTAGAAAGAAAAAATATTTTGTCAAACTTCTTTAGAGAATCTACATTTCCCTCAAAACAATTTTCGACGAAATTTTCGTCAGAACACATTCCCATCGAAATTTTTAACGAAAAACATTCTGTCAAAATTTTTGACAGAATTCTTTTTTCGTTTAAAACATTTGTTGGAGGAAATCATTTTCGTCAAAACTTTTGACAGAAACTAAATTTCGTCAAAAAAAATTTTTTGTAAAAATTTTCATTAGAGAAAAAATTTGTCGTTTTTCGACAAAAAGCATTCCGGCGAAAAATTAATTTTGTGACGAAATGTTCGTCGTTTTCCAAGAGTTGCCTTAAACTAATTGATCTTTCCCTAATAATAATTGTATAATTTGGGTTTGAATTTATGAATTTCCTATCAGTAGACATTATGTAATTTTATAATATATCATTGTTAAAATTAGTGATTT
Source organism: Gastrolobium bilobum (assembly GCF_033153095.1). Classification (NCBI taxonomy): domain Eukaryota; kingdom Viridiplantae; phylum Streptophyta; class Magnoliopsida; order Fabales; family Fabaceae; genus Gastrolobium; species Gastrolobium bilobum. The sequence continues at coordinate 58,427 of NW_026899830.1, forward strand.
TTCATCTTAAAATGGGAAGAGCGTTCTCTCATCCTTTACTTTTCATTAATTTTCACTTATTTTGCTTCACATGTGTAGGGGTTTAAAATTACATTCCTTTATTTATTCAACAAATATCAAATTTATTATAAAATTTATATATTTTAAAACAAATAAATAATTAAATTACATGAGTTTAAAAAATAAATCAATAACTATAAAAAAATCAAATTAAAAACATGTTTTGAAACCAAGTTAAAAACTGGTCAGGTCGAATTTGACCCACTTCAGAAACCAAGTCAGGTCAGATCCGACCCGGTTCTGAACTAGTTCAAAAAAATCCAAACCAAGTCAGACCTGACTTGGATCAAATTAAAGCGGGTCGGGTAAATACCTGACCTATAAAAACCAAGTTGGGTCGGGTCGGCACAAAAACCTGACCCGACCTGAACTATGCACACCCTTAGTTCGAGGCAAAGCTAAAAAAAACTCTTCATAAATAGCAAGTAACCACTGAGTACGTTTGGTATGTCAGAATGGAGAATCCAATGTTATGAAACTCGAATCGGTGATCGAACCGGTCGAGGTACTAGGTTAGTGGGTCACTGGTTCAACTGCTTAAACCAGATAAATAAATATAAATTATATTTTATATTCAAAATTTTAAAAAAAGATAATATAATCTAATATCATTTATTATATAAATATTTACAGTTAGAAAAAAATTATATTTATAATCTAATAAAACAATTTATTTAGTTATGTTTTTAAAGTGAATAAATACTAATAGTATAATATTGTAACAATATATTATAAAATATATATATATATATATATATATATATATATATATATATATTATAGTCAATTATATAAGAAAAAGAAACAAGAATTTATTAAAAAAAGCACTCAGTGAATGAGTTCCCAGTTTCTTGTTTAGTTGCTTGTGAAGGAAACGACTAAAGAATAATAAAGAAGAAGACAACAACAAAGAAGACAACTATGGCAGTTTTGTAGAGAAAATGGTTATAGATTTTACTTGGGTGTTCTTGGTTCTTCTGTTCAAGATTCAATTTTTGGTGTTCGATGCTATGGATTGCACCGGCAATTAAAGAACAGAAAGAAATGGGATGAAATAGAGAATGTTTGAGAAAGATGGTGAAGAAGGAAGGGAACGAGAATTAGAAATTGAGGTTAGGGAAAAGCACAAGGAGGAAAGAAGGTCATGGGAAGAAAAGTTGTGAGCAGATCTGAAGCTTTTGCCTTTGTTTGCTTCACACCATCAAGACAAAATGTCAAGCATTGCCATGCCTTTATTCCATTTGTGAATTTTCTCTCTCTGTGCTTGCTTCACGCTGCCATTGTTATGGAAGACAAAGCTTGAAGGTTAGTTATTAAGACCAACATCGTTCAATTTATAAAAAAATAGACTTTTTATAAATACTCGAGTGACATTTAGGTGTGCGGACTTGAGTGGAATTAATGCAGCGGTATGCTCTGGTGGTCTTTGCCGGGTCTACCGAGTCGCGGTTTTTGGGGAAAACCGCCGGGTCATACCAGTTTATCCCGGTTGGCTTACACAATGTTACGAAGAGGGCTTCAACCAGAGAAAGGAAACATTCAGTGAGATTGACAGGTTACGTGGCTTAACTGAATGTAAGGGTATGGGACACGTGTCATGGAAATAGATGGTAAGTTGTAAATGAGGACAGGTGTACATTTAGTGAAGAAGGTCTGTTATCAGCCTTGTACGTGGCTTGTAATTAGAAAATGGGTATACATATAGGATCATTTTGTAACATGAGAGTTTATCTGAATATACACACTCTTGATTCGTTCTTTTCTTTTTTCTCTGTTCTTTTTCCTTTCTCAGTTAGGTTGAAACCTAACAAATGGTGCTTTCATCTGAACACCACATGTTCGACAAAATGCACGTTCAGGATCTTGCTGAGGAATTCAACACCTTTCAACAACATGTTGATACGCGGCTGGATGACAATCAATTGCAGCTTTTTTGAGTGGAAACTCGTTTGGATGACTATCAAAATCATATGCAATTAATGGTTTCGCAATTGCAACAACTCAATAACACGGTTCTCGCCATGGATGCACGCAATCGTGATCCTCCTGTTCGCATTCCACCGATTCATCAACCAGTGGATGGACGAAACATATCCAAGGCGATTCGATTGGAGATTCCAATATTCAGTGGAGTGGACCCTAACAATTGGATTTTTCGAACAGAATTATTCTTTTTCCTTTAGCAAATTTCGGAGGAATTTAAGGTGCCTATGGCAGGGCTACGCATGGAGGGCATGGCATCAGGGTGGTACCAGTGGATGTACAACAGTGGTTTAATCCGTTCTTGGAATGACTTGACGCGGATGCTGCGTGAGCGACTCAGTGCTTCTGCTTATACCAACATGAAAGGAGTCCTCTCCAAACTGACTCAATTGGGTACGTTGCGTGATTACATACAGCAATTTGAGATGCTAATCAATCAGGTGTCGGGGCTTGATGATGATATGTATCTGAGTTTCTTTGTCTCGGGCCTGCAACCTGAGCTTCGCAGTGCTGTCCAACTTCGATCCCGTTACATCAAGCAATGCAACAAGCATTGGCTTATGATGATCATCATACAGAGCTTCGTGCTTCTTTTTCCTTGGGTGGTAAGAAATTTTTTTCAAGGAATTTCTCTCCTAATGAGGCTGGCACTTCTAATACTAGCACTTCAACAGTTCCTCCCTTAACAGCTCCTAAACCCATGGTGCCTCAATTGCCTGCTCCCAACCCAGTGTTGGCCTTACCTGCTCCTACAGCTATGAAGAGGTTCTCTCATGCAGATTTGCAAAAGAAAAGGGAGTTGGGCATATGCTATTATTGTGAGCAGAAATGGCATGCTAAGCACAAGTGTAAGAATAAGTTGTTCTTATTGGTGGAGGATATGGATGAAGGACCAGAGGAGATGGAAGAAGAGGAGGAGATTCTGTGGCAAACGACTAACAACACTAAGCTTCCTCAGGAGGGTGCCTTACATGCCTTGGCTGATCATTCGGGCACACGTTCCCTGGTATTCACTATGATCATTAAGGGTTGTGAGATTCCTGTATTGATTGATTCGGGAAGTACTCATAACTTCCTTAAAAGACAGGTAGCTTATGATTTAAACTTGCCTATGACTCGTTCAAAAAAAATAAGGGTCTTCTTAGGCAATGGAGAATTTTTTTTCCACTGATAGGAGATGTCTCAAGGTAGCCATTAATCTAGAAGGACATGAATTCCTCATTGATTTTTGGGTGCTGGAGTTATGTGACCTTAATATTGTTTTGGGGACGCCTTGGTTGGAGGCTCTTGGCAAGGTCACTCGTGATTATGTGAGGTCTTCGATGGAATTTCAGTGGCAAGGGAAACACATAGTGTTGGAAGGAAATAAGGGTGCTAATGCATCACAAGAGATGGTGGTCCATAACAATGGCAAGGAGTTGAGTTGCCTTGCATTGTTGCAGCAAACAGGGAGTTGTTCCTTGGAATTTGAAAATGAATTGGTGGCTGCTAAGGATACTATGCCTGCACAGTTGTGGCATGTTTTATGGCAGTATCAAGAGGTGTTTCAGATTCCACATGAGCTCCCTCCCTTCTGTGGACGGGATCATGCTATCCACTTGGTGGAAGGATCCAAGGCAGTGAATGTTAAACCATATCGATATGGTCATCACCAAAAAGCTGAAATAGAGCGACAGGTATCTGATTTGATCTCATATGGGTTCATATAACACTCTCAGAGCCCCTTTTCATCTCCTATTCTCTTAGTGCGCAAGAAAGATGGAACTTGGAGAATGTGTATCGATTACAGGGCTTTGAACGCAATAACAATCAAAGATAGATTTCCAATTCCTACCATTGATGAGTTATTGGATGAGTTGGGAGGAGCAAGGATTTTTAGCAAATTGGACTTGAGGGCTGGGTATCACCAGATTCGAGTACTGCTTCAAGATGTAAGGAAAATGGCTTTTAGAACTCATGAAGGCCATTATGAGTTTCTAGTCATTCCATTCGGGTTGACCAATGCCCCAGCCACTTTTCAGGCAGTAATGAACCAGCTGTTTAAACCTCATTTGTGCAAATTTATCATTGTATTCTTTGATGATATACTGGTCTTCAATAGATCCATGGATGAGCATGTTGAGCATTTGGCTATTGCATTGAATTGTTTACAGGTCCACAAACTTTTTGTGAAGCTATCCAAGTGTTCATTTGGGGTTGTATCCATTGAGTATTTAGGTCATATTGTCTCAAGCCAAGGAGTTCATGTCGATCTAAAGAAAATCCAAGCCATGTTGAATTGGCCCTTTCCTGGTAATGTGAAACAATTGAGGGGATTCTTGGGCCTTACGGGCTATTACCGTCGTTTCATAAGGAATTATGCCATGCTCGCTCCTTTAACAGACTTGTTGAAAGCCTCGGATGAGTTCTTGTGGACAGATGCAGCATCTCTGGCCTTCCAACAATTGAAGGAAACTATGAGTAAGACCCCTGTCTTGGTCTTACCAGATTTTTCCCTTCCTTTTGTTATAGAAACGAATGCTTCGAACAGTGGAGTAGGGGCAGTGCTTTTGCAGCGGGAAAGACCTCTAGCTTTTTTCGGTAAGAAATTGGGAATACAGATGGCTAACTCTTCCACGTATGTCCGTGAGCTGTATGCTATAACGGCAGCTGTCAAGCGTTGGAGACAATACTTGTTGGGATCAATCTTTGTGATAAGAACTGATCATAAAAGCATCAAGGAATTATTAAATCAGACTATCCAAACAACTGAGCAACAAAAATATTTGTGTAAGTTACTTGGGTACTCTTTTACAATCGAATATAAGGTGGGTAGTAGCAATGTGGTTGCAGATGCTCTATCAAGAGTGCATGAGGATTGTGGATTGCATGCTTTGATTTCAGAACCGGTTTTTAATGTTCTTGAGGAAATCAAGAAACAAAATTTGCAGGACCCCTATCTGTTGCAGTGTCATCAAAGGCTTAATACTGGTGATGGAGCTGAAAATTCATTATCAGTTAAGGACGGCATCTTTTCCATAACAACTGGTACTTGCTAAGTTCCACTTCTTCTTTGATACCTGTGTTAATTCATGAGTTTCATGCTACACCCGTTGGAGGACATGCAGGAGTGTTGCGTACATTTCTAAGGCTGTCTGCCACATTCTACTAGAGTACCATGAAAAATGATGTGAAGGAATTTGACAGGTTACGTGGCTTAACTTAATGTAAGGGTATGGGACACGTGTCATGGAAATAGATGGTAAGTTGTAAATGGGGACAGGTGTACATTTAGTGAAGAAGGTCTGTTATCAGCCTTGTACGTGGCTTGTAATTAGAAAATGGGTATACATATAGGATCATTTTGTAACATGAGAGTTTATCTGAATATACACACTCTTGATTCGTTCTTTTCTTTTTTCTTTGTTCTTTTTCCTTTCTCAGTTACGTTGAAACCTAACACACAATCGATCTAATACATTACTCGGACCGGTCAGGTGACCTATTCACCGATTTCCGGGTCAAACCGGCCGGTCCGATCCGGTTTTAACAACACTTGGAGAATCCATTCCTGCTGCTATCAATGCGAGTGAACGTGTCCTTTTGTTTAGTATGGAAAATGTTATGGAATGACTATCGCATTCCAAACCTTGATTCCACCCCGATAGAGATGAGATCCACCATTCCTCACAGATTGGAATAATTTAATTCTTGTTTTGTTTCCTAATATATTTTTACTAGTTATAATTACAATTTCATTAACCAAACATAACACAGATTAACATAGAATAAAATAGATTTGATTCCTACGTGAACCAAATGCTGGAACAGGAACGATCATCATTCTCATTCCATAAAAATGATATCGCACAACAAATGTTCGCTAATAACAAGTTAAATTCACAAACACGGACTTTGATAAAGACATCGTGAAAAGAACACAAAATTATGAATGATAGAGAAATGTTATGTATAGGGAAATGGGTGGGAAGTGAGATTGGTAGGAAAATGTAAGAAAAAGTTGTTTGGTTGGAAAAAATTTTACAGGAAACTTAGGTAACTTTTGTAAAGTCTATGTTTGGCTGTAAGTAACATATAGATGGGAAAATGCGTGCGAGTTTACAAAATTAACCCTGACTTTATAACTAACCTTTCTCAAAGGCTTCCTTACTTTTGATTGGCCGGCACACTATAAAAAAGAGCCATCAAAAGGGAATGTGAGGAAAAAAGAAGACAAACTTATTTGCACACCTGCATATATACACCAATTCTTCACACCTGCTTGTAATATCCGAATTTAATATCCTCTGATCGGTATCTTACACCTGCAATGGTGGCTTTGTTATATGGGCTAATGAACCCTTTGGTCCCTTTTGGGGTTCCCTCAAATTGGTAATTCCAACATTGTCTTCTGGTTTACCTCATTATGTGTTCATATTCATATCCACTTCTGTGCTATCTTTTCTGAATTATTCTGGTTTAGCTATAGTTGGTTACACTGCAGTTGCTATGGGGATTATTTCCCTTTTACCTTTTGTGTTGCTGTCTTTGATTTCATTGCCTAAAATTGATCCCAGTAGATGGCTGAGTTTGGGTCAAGAAGGGGTGAAGAAGGATTGGACTCTGTACTTCAACACCGTATTTTGGAACTTGAACTTTTGGGACACTGCAAGTACTTTAGCTGGAACAAGGGGCACGCTGGTCTTTTTTTGTGTACAGTCAGTGAGCAAATGTGGAGGTATTCCACAATACCACCTTGCAAATGGGTTTCTATGGCTGGCTAAATCAGTACATATACATAGGGAAATAGGAATGCCTTCAATCACAGTTACCTAGCTAAGTGAGAAAACCCAACACACCAAACGCTGCTTTCTTCCTTTCCCATTTGTGATTTATCTATCATTCTGTTCAGATTCCTTCAACCAAACAGCCCCAAAAGTGCGACTGTGACCGGTATGCTTCAAATAAACAAAGTGGCAAAATTAGAGGAAAAATGATATGAGGTGGAAATATCTGATACAACCCCTCCTAAATTGAAAAAATATCTGATTGTGCATGAAGCGGTTCAATTCGATTTTTATAAAAAATCAAATCGAAAATGGTTTGATTTTCAAACCGAAGCGGTTTTATATTTTAAAATTTTGTTTTAATTTTTCCAAACCGGTTTGAAACCGGTTTCAAAATCAATTTATGGATTATAACCGGTTTTGATTTAAAACCGGTTTTGAATCGATTTTAATTAAAAATCAGTTTTAAATCAAAACCGATTTTGAATCAAAAACCGGTTATCAAATTAAAACTAGTTTTATAACAAATTTAAAACTGGTTTCTGATGGTTGTGTTATTTTTTAAAAATAAAAAATAAAATAAAATAAATTTAAAACTACCTTTATATATTTATATATCCTCCTAATAATTATAAGGAAAGGAAAGGTATAAAGACACTAAGGTTAATATTATATAATCAGTACAGCAAGCCAGATCACCAAAAATTAAAACAAATTGCAGTATATTTAAGAACAATTCTAGTGGCATTCACATGTTGAAGACATATATAACTTTAATTATTTTTTCAAATTATTTGAAAGCTGTTGATGTAACTACCATTTCCTTCAAAGACATATATAATTTTAATTTCTTATTTTCAACATGGGTGATTTGAAAAAGAATAGCAACCACCAACAAAGCATTACGTGTGTCATTTGATATTCTCCTTTTGATGCGAGTAACATAAATTGCTACTCTCTCATTAAATGTGATTTTCGATCTTAACTCTTCTTCACATAGTGGAGAAGCTTCAAGTGAAAAGCCACGTAAAGCTCCACCTCTAAGTAACATATCCCTAATCTCTGCATTGTAAGCATGGGTCTGATTCTCCACTATGTCCAATGCTGTTAAGTCCTCCAAATTCTTGGCATTTATGTCTATGTTGCCATGTATCAACAATCTAACTGCCTGCGCAAGGAATAAAATGCACCATATGATAGCTGAATTAATTGAAAACATATTCAACACTTACAAGGATATGTCTCATGCCTATTGATATGCCTCTAGCATAGATATGATTTTAAGCCAAAAAGATAAAGAATCTTGGTCAATCTTGAATAATAAGGGCTAGAATTGTCATTAATTTGATAAATCTCAATCAGATACCTCGTTACTGATTTTCTGTTGGTTTTGTAGGGAAACAGGATAAAAAGAAGCCCATTTGGAAGTACCAGGTTGAAGTCCCACGCTATTAGCGTGAAACCCGCGCTAGTAGCGCCAGAAGAAATTTTTCATCCAGAGACTCCCACGCTATTAGCGTGGAACTGGCACTAATAGCGCCAGCCATTCAAAACTCCCACGCTATCAGAGTGGGAACCACGCTAGTAGCGTGAACCTTCAGTATGCTGAATAAAACTCCCACGCTAATAGCGCCAAACTGGCGCTAGTAGTGTAACAACCCGTTGTACACCGGTATTGTTAACATAATTATGATATTAAGCGCAGTTACAATCATAGCAATTCATTTATAAAATGCAAGTAAACTTTTTCCGTTATTACGCGAGTATTTAAAACAATAAAAAGCGTAATAATTAAAAGCTGTGACAGTAACTGTAAACTCTTTGCTGAATACTTATTAAACTACTTTTGTAACTTATTTTACTTATATAATATGTATCACATTTCTTACTTTATTAATACTCAATACGTTTCAATCGTCAAAGTCCATTTGCATGCATTTGCTAATCATACACATAATCACAATCCTAAAATAGGCCTATTGCCCTTTCATCATATTACATAAGCTTCAATTACACAAGATCCAAATTACAATACTTACAATTATCCAATATTACAACATAATTCATAAATCTCCAAATGCCATAAACTACATGTACCTAGACTTACGCAAAAATAGCATGAACAAATATGACATAAAACTCATCCTAACAACATATACAATGTTCATGCCCTAAGTCTAGCCTAGGCCCAATGGCCATCGAAATGCAAAATATATAAAGTCCTCCAACGACTCATCCTATGGGCTTCTTTCCCGCCGCTCCCGTACCACTGCTACCTCCTGAAATAAAGCCCTCAAGACGGGGTGAGATATACGAATATATCTCAGTAACCCAGAGGTTCCGGAGAAAACTCTGCCCAATGGCTCACTTCGATGCATGTAAATAATATAAAACAACATCTTGAAAAATGGGATATAGCAAAGGATTTAGAGAAACTGGGGAACATAGGGATACAAAATACGACGAGGCTGGAATGGTAGCTACCAATACCACGCAACGTCCTGCCTAATGGCTCGGCATATAAGCCTACGGGTCTAACCAAGGCGTGTTCCTAGAACATCCAACCAAGGCACCCCTCCCATCCATATACAACCGAGACTTCCTAGTGTGCTCCTATCCGGATCACACACCACGACCCTAGGTCAACTGGAACTCCCTCTCTGAGACCTATCCAGTGGAAGTCTGAAACGCCCGAAGGCAAAACTATCTACTGCGCAGAGACTCGGTACATCTAGTGTACCACTAACATACATAATAAATGCATGATCATGTTATTCTACATTACTTACATACACTTCCTACCATCACCCTCAACGGGCATGGTGGAACACACAAGGGGATCAAGCCCAGTACCAAGAGGTTACCTCAATAAGCCTCTTCACTTAGCTCCAAAGCAATATATTTTCCAAGCTCGTTACTCAACAGAAATGCCTACACAGAGGACATTCCCAATTACTTAAAATTCATATGAACACATGCAAGTTACTAATTATACAAGCATTGTTCCAATCACTTACCTCAATCCCACTCGGTTCAGGACCAAGGGCAATCCTCCGACTCACGGTTCGGGGTTCATATCAACGTACGACAACCTACAACAACCATGTACAATCATCAGTACACGGCAATTCTATCAGAATACGAAAAACGTCAAAAACCACCCCTACACCCTTGTAGGTTCGGCCAAAGTAGTGTAAATTTGAGATTTATTTTTCTAAATTTTCTTTCTCATTTTCTTAGGCATCCTTAGGTTGCTAAAAGGCCATATCAAGTGCCTTTTTCATTTTACGTGTTTTAAACGTCGTTTTGCTTAATAATTTGCTCTATGTCCAATTAAACTGTAACACCCTGTGTTAACCCGGTTTGTTAACATGTCATCGTATTAAGCCACGCTTAATTAAAAATGCAGAATATCTTTTTCTTTTCAATTATGACGTCATTATTCTTACCAAGTTGAATTACTTAATTCAGTTCCAAAACTTTGCCTGTATGTAAATGCAAAAGACAGACATCTATACTGAAATAACATCATAACATAATTAAGATCATTAAACTGAGTCTCTAGTCACTGCACTACTACACGTAAGCCGGACAGCCCTAACAGTTTATACAACCCAAATCCAATCAACAACATAATCCAATGTGGCATGGACAATCCCCATGCTCGCCAAATAAGGCAACAAGGCCCAACATCAGTCTCAACAATAATAGCATAATCATAAAGATAACATAACAGCATCCAGCATATAATCATAACAGCAGACATCTAACTCAGCTCCGGCCTCCTACCGCTAGAGGTCTCAACCCCAGCGTTACCTGAACCTGAAATGTGTGCCCCAAACGTGGGGTGGGATCTCTAAAAAGAAATCTCAGTAAGACAAGGGGTCCTCAAGGACTCTTCCGCCCCAAGCTCACTTACAAGTATAATATAAGTTCAAAAGAAGTAAATTCAATGCATGTTCATGTTAAGGCATTTATATCATCACAGTATAATCTCTTGCTCGACGAGCTAAATACTACAACTCATTAATCATGTGATGTATGTAAATGCGGTTCGACTGGCCAGCGAACAGGATAGGGATTATGCACGTCTGCGACCCATCTAAACATAAAAATCACAGTCTTATGCCTTACACACCAGAGTCGCTGTCTGATCGTGTAAGTGACAACATCACTTTCGTACACTACATGTCTTACACACCAGAGTCGCTGTCTGATTGTGCAAGTAGTCAACAATTAATTTAATACATCTCAGGCATATATCAATGCATATTTCATCTTTCATAAAAGCATACCATACATATAAACCACCCTCCCATGGAGGTCGATGGCACAAACAACAGACTAATCCGAGGACACGAAAGCTTACCTTGTAAGCTAGCTATCCAAACCCAGAGTCCACACAAGCTCAAAGCCCAAAACACAACAGATTCATAATTTGTTATGTTTCAATAATATATCAATACTCATACTCTACAAGCATACAATATAAAGACAACTCCTTTACTTTGCGTTTTACGTCTTAAGGCTTCACACAAAACCACAAGCCCTTAATCACTTGATTCTGACTTAGGTCGATTATTACAGAAGTTCAACTTCATCAATCTAGGGTCCACAAACCCCTAATAGCCTACTGCGTGAACAATGCAGCTACTGTTCTCCGAAATCCCATAATATCCGGATATTTGTCGGGGACATTTCCGGATATCAATATCCGAATATCATATCCGGATATCATATCCGGATATCAAAAGACCCCATATCCGGATATCAATATCCGGATACACATATCCGGATATTTCGAGACACACAGCAGCTTCTGCATTCGCGAAGATATCCATCCAAGGTACCATTTTTAACACTTTAAAACGTCAAAGCATGCATTTTTATTTTGTTTTAGGTTCATACAACAGTTGGTTACTTGTTTAACTCATTAAACATACCAAGACATCAACTTTAACCCATTAAACTCATGATCAAGGTTGGTGACACTTACCCAAGCTCAAAACAGAGCAAGAAGGTGCTCTTGGAGCTCACACTTCCACTCTTACAATATGACTTGCAAAGGAAACGAAAATGCCAACCAAAGCTTGGCCCTTTCTACACAAAGGAAGCTTCTTGAAGCTTCACAAGCCAAGAACAAGACTCCAACCAAGGAAACTCAGAACACAGCCTAAAGAACCCCTTTAAAACAGAAACTCCACTCCACAACAAGGTCACAACTCACTCCCCATGATGATTCTCACTCACACCAAGTGTTTAGAAGAAGAAATCAAGTAGAAAGGTGACAACTTGGCTCATAAGAGGTGGAGGAGAGGTGGTGGCAAGGTGGCTGGTTGTAACTCAGAATTTCTCACGTAGCAAGTCATAAAAATGACCTAGGATCATGTGCCATGGCCTTATATAGGCCACTTATGAATTAAACACACAGTATTAACTTTAATTGCTACGCTTAGCATTTTACCAAACTCAGGATTCTTAACCTACTCAATTTTACAAGAATTATCATCTTTTTATAATATTTTTCGGAGCACCTTTCTGGTACGCGCTTTTCATAGCCAGTATCAGTTTCTTGCACCAGTTATCATTATTTTAACTTGAAACTCATTTTACAAGTCCTATATATTATTCTAGGAATTATCATGCACTTATTATAATTTTTCGGGATACTTTTTCAGTACGCATTTATACCGACTAGCAGAACCAGTATCTGTACTTTTCGTCAGAAAAGCGACTTTCAGCATTCTTAATCACTTACTACATTTATTTAAGCCTCAGGATAATTATTAGGGTCAATTATAGAATTATTTCCTAATTTCACATAATTAATTAATTAACTTCCTTAATTAACGGTGCGGGTTCTTACATTCACCCCACCTTTTTAGGATTTGCCCTCAAAATTAGAAAACATACTTGTCTCGAAGCTCGGGACACGGCCGGAGAATCTCATCCTCTCGCTCCAGAATTACCCTTTGAGGATTTTTCCCGTTCATCGTACTTTGACCATCAAATGGTCCCACTCCTCAGCTTCTTCTCGCCACGATCGAGAAACTTGAGTGGTACGACGGAAGATCTATAGGTTCTCCCGAACCTCCACAACATCCGGTTGCACCACGTGCGAAGGATCAGCTACAAACTTGCGAAGTTGAGACGCGTGAAACGCGTCGTGGGTGTTGGCCAAGTTCGGAGGCAAGGCAAACCGGTAGGCAACAGGTCTTACTCTACCACGTAACTGGTATGGCCCAATGAATCGTGGGCTCAGCTTACTCACTCCGAGTGCTCGAAAAACACCGGTGACAGTGAAAGTCTCACAACACGTGCTCACCCTTACTGAACTCCAGTGGATGATGCTTATCATCAACGTAGTTCTCCTGGCGATACTGCGCCTGCTCCAGCTTTCCTCTGAATATCTGAATCGGCTGGTTGCAAATTGGACAAGGTCCATGCCAAACAACTCTTTATCTCCATCCTCAGACCAACAGGTAGGAGTTCTACACCTCCTACCAATCAACACCTCGTAGGGTTCCATGCCCAGGCTAGCAAGGAAAACACAATTGCACACAAACTCAACCGATGGCAGGTACCTATCCCATGCTGAGCCCAGCACCAAAGTGCAAGCTCTCAACATGTCCTCCAAGACCTGGATAGTCCGCTCAGTCTGTCCAGCAGTCTGAGGGTGATAGGCTGTACTCAGTAGCAACTGAGTCCCAAAAGCTCTCTGCAGCGCCTCCCCGAACCGAGATGTGAATTTTGGGTCCCTATCACTGATGATACTCTCGGGCATCCCGTGAAGCCTCACGATCTCGCGAACAACAGTTTGGCCAACTGCTTTGACGAGAAGCTCACCTTTACCGGAAGAAAATGGGCAGACTTGACAATCTTCCCACTTCCACTGCAGTACCTCAAGAGGTTGAAGCTTACCAAACGGCTTCTGGTGTTCATTCTTCACCTTCAGGCGTCACGACAAAAGACACGCAAAACAATGTCCTTCCTCATTCTAGGACACACATTCCTGGTTCTTCTCCAAAAGCTCATTCTCGACTCTCATAGTCTCAATTTTCGAGAAGTGCATCCTCAAACAAGGAAGTCACCTTCAAAACTCGAAACTCCTTATTGACATCCAAATGCCAAACGATTTTCTGGGATCACCAGTCACCTTCTCAATAAAAGTGACCTGACCCTACCACTCAAAACTACACAACACACGAGTGAGTTTGGTCCTATTCCATGACTCTAACCTCAACAAGACTTACAATTTATAATCAATATCTTCAAAATAAATTCGTATTCATTTCACATTACTAAATCATCATCATGTTCATTTCAACTAGTACATGTTAGTTAACATACTCATTTACATAGTAACGTACCTCAGTTCACGTACACCTGCAAAATCATCAATTTCAATAACATAATAACCAAAAACTCTAAGTAACGGTATACCTCAATCTCTATGGTATCTGCAAAATCGAGAGTCAGTTAATGGTGAAATAACATTGATATATTACCACAGTGCATCGTACTTATATCATGCTTAACATTATCCATGGTGTTAACATTCCAACTACTCATGATACTATCAATAATCACATAAAATCCTAGAGTCATGGAGACTACTCACTCACAACTACTTGTACATGCACTGCCTCGCATACACAAGATTACGTGTGGCCTTGCCACAAATTCCAAGTGTTACACACTTAGTTTCCCTGAAGAGAATTTCACATCCTCAAACAGAGCATCATCCCTCTTAAGTAATGGTGTAAGGCATCATGCCTCATAAACAACATGACCGGTGCTTCCCATGGAGACACGCTCGGTCGGATGAAGTCTTTCGCCGAAAGACCCTCAGAACACTATTTCAACACAGCCAACTCAGGTGGCGACATCCGGTATGGAGCTAATAACAAGGCCCCACACCAGGCAATCAATTCAATGGAGAACGATATCTCCCACTGTGGCGGACACTCAAGAATATCCTCAGGAAGCACCTCGAGGAATTCCTTCACCACAGAAATGCTAGTGAGATCTTCCTGTGTCCCACTCACCAAACCTCCCAACATGACATAACCAATGTCCCTACTCACAAGGCTTTCCTAGCCCGTAGCAATAAAAGGCAAGGAACTGGTTGTGGAACCACACGGAGACATCACCACTCGCTAGGCACAACAACCAATCAATCAAAAAACAAAACTTGGACAACCAATCCTTGCCAAGGATGATTTCCAAATTAGCCATCGGCAATCCTACCAGATCTACCGAGAAGTCCCGGCCCTCCCACTGAAACACGACATCTCGATGTACAGTGGTAGCATCACACTTTTCTCCGGTGGCGGTAGTCACCCGCAACGGTGGAGAAGCACAAACATGGGCAACTCAAGCCCCAAAGCAATCGGGGTTGCCACAAACGAATGCATAGTCTCGGAATCAAACAAAACAACAACCACAATTCCACCAATGGAAACAGTACCTCTGACAAGGTTCGGAGCTTGGTCCGACTGCTGCCGATCTAAAGTGTAAACTCGCCTCGTGGCAGGTGGCACATCTGGTGCCGCTGAAGGTAGAAGGGGAACCATCTGTAATCGAACTGCACGAACAGCTGCAGCCCTCGCCGTCGACGACGGGCACTCTCTAGCAAAGTGGCCCTCCTTGCCACACTGAAAACATATAGTCTGACCGTTAGCACACGACCCCAAATGGAACTTCCCACATCCCGAGCATCTGGGAGGAGGAGGTCTCGTTGTACTCCCCTGAGTCGTAGTCCCCTGAAACTGATTTGGTGCTTGCCTAGCCGCCAATTGCTTTTCTTTGCCTTGACCAGCAAACTTCCTGTCCTTCCAGGAAGTGGAACTACCAGTTCCCTTCACATCAGCAACCTTGGCCTTCTTGGCCTTACTCGTGATACAGACATCCCCGATGTCCTTACACTGTTGCACCAGTGTACCGTAGTCCCTCGATGCAGCTCCAGCAATATGCTCCGCAATCACCTCACTAAGTCCCCTGCGGAACTTAGCATCCAAAAACATCGGAGTGGGCGCAGCCATCCAAAAGTGAGCGAACTTCACAAGTTCATTAAACTTGGCCAGGTACTCGTCAATAGACTTCGAGCCCTGAACCAATCTATCAAACTCCCTCTGCTTCCTCTCCTGCGCATCGTAAGGGAAGTATCTGCCCAAAAAGCAGTCCTCGAAGAACGGCCACGTCATAAGATAACCCTGCATCTCATACGCCTGAGAGGTGTTCATCCACCACTCGTGTGCATCGCCCTCCAGCATGTATGTGGCGAACATCAGCTTCTGCGGATCAGTACACTGCATAACCCGAAAGATTTTATCCAATGCCTGCAGCCATCTAGCAACAACAATGAGATCAAGTGACCCGTTGAAGGAAGGTGGCTTGTGCTTTCGGAAGGCATTCAGCCGGCAATCAATAACATCACGGTCTTCCGCAGGCTAAACAAAGGTTTCCATCGCCCTAGTAAGGTGACCAGTACCATTAACATGGCTCTGGCTCTCCTCCTAAAGACTAGGTAGAGGCGGCGGTGGTGGCGGAGGGAACTGACCAACAGCAGGACCCGTCCTCATCTCCCCCAACATGACCCTCATCAAGGTCATGTTCGCCAGCCAATTTGCCTCAAGAGCATCCTCCGTGGCCTTCTGTTTCGCTTCTCTAGCAGCGTCCATCATTGCCACGTTGGCCAATCTAGTGGCCTCTTGCATCTCAGCTAATGCAGTCAGGATCGGGTCGGGTTGACCCTCAGCAGTCTCGCGGGTTCACTTGGTTATTACCATGACTCTGCACAAGTTACACAAATCATGAGTTGATCAGACCCATGCAGTGTGATCACATATGCATCATCCTAATAACACTCAACGGAGCAAACACACAAGACAGACACAACCAAGCATCCTAGTAATTGCAATACTACAGGCTTTTCCCTTGAACCATTGCTCTGATACCATAAAATGTAACACCCTGTGTTAACCTAGTTTGTTAACATGTCATTGTATTAAGCCACGCTTAATTAAAAATGCGGAATATCTTTTTCTTTTCAATTATGACGTCATTATTCTTACCAAGTTGAATTACTTAATTCAGTTCCAAAACATTGCATGTATGTAAATGCAAAAGGAAGACATCTATACTGAAATAACCTCATAACATAATTAAGATCATTAACTGAGTCTCTAGTCACGACACTACTACACGTAAGCCAGACAGCCCTAACAGTTTATACAACCCAAATCCAATCAACAACATAATCCAATGTGGCATGGACAATCCCCATGCTCGCAAAATAAGGCAACAAGGCCCAACAACAGTCTCAACAATAACAGCATAATCATAAAGATAACATAACAGCATCCAGCATATAATCATAACAGCAGACATCTAACTCAGCTCTGCCCTCCTGCCGCTAGAGGTCTCAACCCCAGCGTTACCTGAACCTGAAATGTGTGCCCCAAACGTGGGGTGAGATCTCTAAAAAGAAATCTCAGTAAGACAAGGGGTCCTCAAGGACTCTTCTGCCCCAAGCTCACTTACAAGTATAATATAAGTTCAAAAGCAGTAAATTCAATGCATGTTCATGTTAAGGCATTTATATCATGACAGTATAATCTCTTGCTCAACGAGCTAAATACTACAACTCATTAATCATGTGATGTATGTAAATGCGGTTCGACTGGCCAGGGAACATGATAGGGATTATGCATGTCTTCGACCCATCTAAACATAAGAGTCGCAGTCTTATGCCTTACACACCAGAGTCGCTGTCTGATCGTGTAAGTGACAACATCACTTTCGTACACTACATGTCTTACACACTAGAGTCGCTGTCTGATTGTGCAAGTAGTCAACAATTAATTTAATACATCTCAGACATATATCAATGCATATTTCATCTTTCATAAAAGCATACCATGCATATAAACCACCCTCCCATGGAGGTTGGTGGAACAAACAACAGACTAATCCAAGGACACGAAAGCTTACCTTGTAAGCTAGCTATCCAAACCCAGAGTCCACAAAAGCTTAAAGCCCAAAACACAGCAGATTCACAATCTGTTATGTTTCAATAATAGATCAATACTCAAACTCTACAAGCATACAATATAAAGACAACGCCTTTACTTTACGTTTTACGTCTTAAGGCTTCACGCAAAGCCACAAGCCCTTAATCACTTGATTCTGACTTAGTTCAATTATTACAGAAGTTCAAGTTCATCAATCTAAGGTCCACAAACCCCCAATAGCCTACTACATGAACAGTGCAGCTACTGTTCTCCGAAATCGCAGAATATCCGGATATTTGTCGGGGACATATCCGGATATCAATATCCGAATATCATATCCGGATATCCATATTCGGATATCAAAGGACCTCATATCCGGATACACATATCCGAATATTTCGCGATAGACAGCAGCTTCTGCATTCGCGAAGATATCCATCCAAGGTACTATTTTTAACACTTTAAAATGTCAAAGCATGCATTTTTATTCTGTTTTAGGTTCATACAACAGTTGGTTACTTGTTTAACTCATTAAACATACCAAGACATAAACTTTAACCCATTAAACTCATGATCAAGGTTGGTGACACTTACCCAAGCTCAAAACAGAGCAAGAAGGTGCTCTTGAAGCTCACACTTCCACTCTTACAATCTGACTTGCAAAGGAAACGAAAATGCCAACCAAAGCTTGGTCCTTTCTACACAAAGGAAGCTTCTTGAAGCTTCACAAGCCAAGAACAAGACTCCAACCAAGAAAACTCAGAACACAGCCTAAAGAACCCCTTTAAAACAGAAACTCCACTCCACAACAAGGTCACAACTCACTCCCCATGATGATTCTCACTCACACCAAGTGTTTAGAAGAAGAAATCAAGAAGAAAGGTGACAACTTGGCTCACAAGAGGTGGAGGAGGGGTGGTGGCAAGGTGGCTGGTTGTAACTCAAAATTTGTCACGTAGCAAGTCATAAAAATGACCTAGGATCATGTGCCATGGCCTTATATAGGTCACTTATGAATTAAACACACAGTATTAACTTTAATTGCTACGCTTAGCATTTTAATCCCAAACTCAGGATTCTTAACCTACTCAATTTTACAAGAATTATCATGTTTTTATAATATTTTTTGGAGCACCTTTTCGGTACGCGCTTTTCATAGCCAGTATCAGTTTCTTGCACCAGTTATCATTATTTTAACTTGAAACTTGTTTTACAAGTACTATATATTATTCTAGGAATTATCATGCACTTATTATAATTTTCCGGGATACTTTTTCGGTACGCATTTATACCGACTAGCAGAACCGGTATCTGCACTTTTCGTCAGAAAAGCGACTTTAAGAATTTTTAATCACTTACTACATTTATTTAAGCCTCATGATAATTATTAGGGTTGAGTTATTTATACTAATAAAGAATATTCTTTAAGTTATTAATAAAAAGAATTATGGAATTATTTCCTAATTTCACATAATTAATTAATTAACTTCTTTAATTAACGGTGCGGGTTATTACATAAACACTCAATACTACCAAATATTTTTCTATTGTTTTTCCAACCTTCCAACCACCACACAACCCATCTAACTACCATTTAACACATGATACATCATCCAAGCAAAGTCAACAACATCCAACTTTTAATTCTCCTTAATGGCCGAATTGTAACATAGGCAATTCCAAAGGATTTTCACTCAATTTTAACCACTCCACACCTCATACAATCTCATTATATCGACATACAATCATGCAACAACTCACCAATCCAATCCTAACACATTTCCAAAACTCAAAGTCATGACAACCTTAAATTTTTCTAAGTTAAAAATTCACATTTTTCGTCAATAATTTTTATTGCATTTATGGCTACTACACATCATTCTAAGACACATTCATGTACAAACATTTTCCATTTGAACTCTCTAAACACATGAATCAACCAAGCCCTCTTTAGGGTTCATAAATGCAATCACAAGATTCAACCGTTTAAATGCAAGGAAACTTGCTCAAAAGCTTGGCACAAGGCTTCTCCAAAACATACTCCTCCATTGGAGCATCTAGAAACTCCATGAACACAAATCTTGCAAAGTGAGCCCAGGACTTTAGGGGAGGATATCTCAAAAACTAGTGGCTTTCAAGGTTTAGGAGTACCCCCAATGGCTTTAGAAGGCAATTTCCAACAAATTTCAACACAAATTTTACTTGATTTGGTTAAGAAATGATGGATTTAGCAAGGAAGAAATTTTGGAACCCAAATGGTCTGTGGAGGGGGGCTGGTGCGGTTTCTAGGAGAGAAAGAGAGGTGAGAGTGATCATGAATAGTGACTAGCTTAGGTGTTTAAGTGACTTTAAGTGGGGTGGGTCGCACCGCCACCTCACGCGATTTAAAACTAATCTGAATTTCCACTACACGTCCGTAAATTCACAACCTATTTAGAAACTCTAATTTTTAACATTAACCATTGTCCTTTAATTATACTTGATCAGATGAATCCGGAGTTTTCCGGTTGTTCAGAGAAATTGTTGTTTTAAGTTGTTGCACGCGTCGTTGGCACGCTTCCCCAAACTTACTTATTTCAATCCAATTTCATCAGAAATCATATTTCCTAGTTCTATAAACCATTTATAACTCATATTTAAAACCTATAGCTCAAAACTCAATCGGCACGCTTTACGCAGCAACTGTACCGCGGTATTTTTACCCGGTAAAAATACTATTCACTGAATTTTCTGAAACTTGCCTAACCACTCAATTTTTCGTTCTGATCCATTTACAGGGTTATTTTTATCATCTGAGACCTTCTACTCAACTTTTATCTTCCTAGGGTTGCGTGTTGGCTAATTACTGTTTTGTCCTTTCTTTGTATTTTGGCTAACTTTCAGGATTTTCACTAATCATTCCTTTCAATTCTCATTTAATATTTTAATATTTGATTTAGAATTGCAAGGTGATATAAGTAGCGCGGGAGGTACGGGAAAATCTTTATTCTATCTCAGATTGAATCAAAGGAAGATTGGACCAAGATACACAATGAATATTCGATCAAGATTTCTAAGCAAGGCATTAACTCTATAAATAGAGACTCAGACTTCAGAGACAAACAATCTTTGGCTGGAGAGAATTCTTGGAAGCTCACGCTGGAGATCAGGATTCCGACAGAGTTGAATAACGAAGAGCATTGATCCTTCATCTTCATCTTCTTCTTTTTCTTTATTATTTTCATGAATTCTTTTTATTATTTTAATTTGTTTAAGCCAGATATGTCTGGCTAATTTCTCTTTGTAGTTGGGATCACGAACCCGATGTGAATCCTTTATATTTTCTGTATTGATATTTTATAAGTTAATTAGTTAGTTTCTTTCATTCTACCTGTGTTACTTTTTTCATATCCTGTTTAGAATTGGTCACTCTAAATTATAGGGCTTTGAGGGTTAGAATTCACAATAGACATATTGGAGTTTTAATCTGGACAAAGATAGAATAACAATTTGTGTATGATCTAGACATAGGCTTACATAGATTGCAGACTCATAATTCATTTGCTTAATGCTTAATTCAAGAGGGATTACTAAGACATTAGAATTCTGATTGGGTTAAAGGGTTGAAATCACTAAGACATTAGGGTTCAACTATTTTATAGGGAAATAATGAATTGTCTGAACGAACGAATTAATTAATTATAAAATACAATATAGGAATATAAGGGAGGATCGGAGGTGAAGTACATCCTGGCTACATCCTTTTTATAAATTTTTCATCAATATTTTCTCGCGTTCTTGATCGTTTCTTGCATGCGTTCAAAATTAATTGTTATTACTTTTCTGTTTTAAATATTATTGTTTTTAAATTATGTTTTGAATTCCAAAATCAATTACTTTCACAAACCAATCCAATTTTTATTTTCCAACTTAAGGGGAATAGTTAAACTAGTACTTGGTGCATTAATCCTCATGGGAACGATACTTTACTTATCACTTTATTACTTGAAACGAACGGTATACTTGTCGATTTCGCAACAAATTTTTGGCGCCGTTATCGGGGATTAATTACGCCAATATTATTTTTAACTTTCGATTTTGAAGATTGAATTTTTAATTTTTATTTTATTTATTTATTTATTTATTTACTTATTTATTTTTATTTTATTACATCCATACCCACCACCAACCACCCAACTCCAAGCCACCGTGGACCCACCATAGCTGCCAGTCCATCCGCCCATCACCGATTCAGGCCTCCGCAAGAGCCGACGCTCCCCACCGGTCCCCACAGCCAAGCCTCCATCGAAATCCATTCACCGACCCATCAGCCACTCCTTCTTCGGACCACAAACCACATGCCAACATCCATTTATTTATTTCAATTTTCCTACGCTTCCAACCACCGATTCCAGCCAACCCAATTCCCAGATCCACCTTCTTCCCCGATTCCTCCACTCATCCTCACTGAATCCACGCACAGCCCCTCTCTTTCTCTTCTTTCTTTCTTTATTTTTTTTAGAAAACCCAAAACCCCAAATCGGTCCCCTCCTTCTTCCAGCCATCGACCTATATCCACCAACACTTCCACCGTTCCAACTTTTCACCCTAACCATCATCTCCAATCGACAGCCACCAAACACCTCATCTCCCTTTCCAACCAAGAAACCATCACTCACCACTCATCCTCACCCACACACCGTCACAGCCCTCACAAACCCAATCTCACCGATTCCAGCCAACCCAATACCCAGCCAACCCCCATCTTCGTCGGTCACAAACCCAATCACCGATCGAACACCACTTCACCTCATCCACCGTCCATCTCTCACAACAACAGCCCATTAGCCAATAGCAAACCGATCCACATCTATTCGGTCACCAAAATCACTCAACCATTTAATTTTTATTTTTATTTTTATTTTTTATTTAAAAAAAAAAACTTTTTTACTTTTTTATTTTTATTTTTACTTTTACTAATTTGATTTCTCTCTTTTATGTGAGGTAAAGCTAACAAAGAACCTTTACTGTTCGAGCCAGAAATCGAGAAGACTGAAAAGAGGAACTGGAAGCTAACCAAGTTAAGAAAGCAAGAGGAATCTTCGAGTTCAGCGCCAAAAGCAGAACCCGAGATGGTCGCTCACAATCCACCACCACCGGAGGAGGAATTGATGGAGTCAATCTTGGCTCCACTATTCACAAGGCCAAATTCTAGCATCATCAGACCGCCAATCAACGCCAATAATTTTTATATCCAGCCAACACTGATATCCTTGGTGGAGAAAAATCCATTTGGCGGGGAAGATTATGAAGATCCCCATGATTTCATGGACAGATTTCTGAGAATCTGGGACACCACCAAGCATAACGGGGTGTCAGATGATGCAATTAGACTCCGACTGTTCCCTTTTGCTGTAACAGGGAAAGCTCTCAGATGGTTGGATAGACAAGCTCCCAACAGCATCAGAACGTGGGATGAGCTGGCAGCCAAATTCTTCGCAGAGCACTTCTCCAAGAAGAAATACAACAAGTTGGTGAATGAAATCACCAACTTCACTCAACAACCAGGAGAAACATTATGTGCAACTTGGACCAGATTCCAAGAACTGATCAGAAAGTGCCCCATGTATGATTTGCCAGACGGAAAGAAGGTCAGAATCTTCTACAATGGAATGACACCCGACTCCAGAATGGTTGTCAATGGTGCAGCCGGTGGAACCATAGAAAAGAAGACAGCAGCTCAAACTTTAGAGCTGATCGACTTCATGGCTAGGACTGAAAACGCATCAATGGCAGTTCAACCAGTTCAACCAAGAAAGGGAATTTTGCAATTGGGAGACAATGATGCATCGCTAGCTGAACAAAAGATCCTATCTCAACAGATCGCCATTTTGAATGCTAAGTTGGACAAGATGCAACTTTCTACAGCTCAAGTTTAATTAGTTAACTGTGAGTATTGCAAAGGAGAGCATGAGACCAACGAGTGCCCAACCTTCGTAGGATCAGATGCATTACAAGTTAACGGAATATGGTATGAACCAAAACCACTCCAGAACTTCTAGAGAAACCAGAACAATGCTCCAGGGAACAACATTCACAGGAGAATTCAAGGGGGAGGCTTGGATTACAAATCCAATCAATATTTACAACCTCCTCCAATTCCACAGACTCAACCATCTGAATTAGAAAGAGCTTTACTGCAGTTGACAAAGACCACCGATGAATTCATGCAAGAGACCAGATCCGCTTTCAAGAATCACGAAGCATCTATAAGGGATCTGGAAACTCAGATAGGCCAATTGTCTAGGAAAGTAGCTGAGAGAAGTCCAGGAACATTCCCCAGTGACACCATAATCAACCCAAGGGAGCACTGTAATGCCATCACTACTAAAAGCGAGGATCTAGAGAAAGATGAAGTTCAAGCTTCTACAGGGAAGGATGAGCACACTCAAGAAGGAAAGGAAAAAGCAAAAGAGCAACCTACTGTAGTTCGGAAGAAGCAATGAGATTTCTCACGTTTTGAGAAACCTCCATATCCCATGGGGAGCAAGCAACATGAGCAAAGGAAGCAAATGTCTAAAATTTTAGATATTTTTAAGAAATTGCAAATTAACATTCCTTTTGCATAAGCTCTGGAGAAAAAGCCTTCATATGCAACGTTCCTGAAGGAGACATTGTCTAAAAAGAGGAAGCTCACTGAGGATGAACCTGTTACACTAATAGAGGAGTGCAGTGCAATCCTACAAAAAAACGTGCCTCCAAAGTTGAAGGATCCAGGGAGCTTCAGTATTCCATGCACCATCGGCAAGAAGACTATAGAGAAAGTCTTATGCGATATTGGTGCTAGCATAAATGTGATGCCCCTCACCCTGATGAAGAAGCTGGGAATTGATGAAGTCAAGCCAACGAGGATGAATGTTCAACTAGCCGACCGCTCAACAAAGCAAGCATATGGTATTATGGAAGATGTGCTCGTCAAGGTAAACAAAATTCTAATTCTTGTTGATTTTGTTATTCTTGACATTGATGAAGATGTCAGTATGCCTATGATCTTCAAAAGGCCATTCCTAGCAACCTCAGGAGCGCTAATCGATGTACCTAAGGAAGAGTTGATAATGCCCATAGATGGAGAGCAAGCAATATTCAAGGTACTTACAAATGAAGCTCCATTGCCTGCATCTCAGACTAAAGATCAAGTTAATTACATTGCTGAGAAAAAGGTAGAAAAAGGGAACAAGAAGGAAGTCCATCAGCGGCATGAAGAAAGCAAGCCAAAGGTTAAGATGGAAAAGCCCAAGAGCAAGGAAGAACAAGTGAAACCTAAGCTTAAAATTCTTAAGAATCCTCCTCCTCACCCGCGTGCATATGATCCTGGAAGGACACAATACTGGATCGAGAAGACTGGGTCATCAATGGTAGCATGCTTCCAACCACCGTAATCATAGGGGGTACGTCAGGCTCGTGACGTTAAACAAACGCTAATTGGGAGGCAACCTAATAGTAAAATTTTCTTATTTAATTATTTTATTTGCTTAGGTTAGTTTAATTTTAACAAGTCAAGTAAGTGGTGAATTAGTGACCATATGAAAAATTCTAAATCTGGGAATTGGCGTTATCAGCGCCAACTTGGCGCTAGTAGCGCCACAAGACTAAAAAGAGATGTGAGCTCCACGCTCACAGCGTGAACTCCACGTTGTTAGCGCCAGAAATCCATGAATAACTCGCGCTAACAGCGCGATATCAGCGCTTTCAGCGCCATTATTTCCAAAAATTCCAGAAGCTCCGCGCTAACAGCGCGAACTCCACGCTGTCAGCACCAGTGTTCTCACCATTTACCTTGACTTTAGTGTTTTCTTTTTGCTGTTTTTAGATTGTGGTTTGATTATGTCTCCTTTTTATACAGTTCACTTTGATGATTATTCTGTTGTTTAACAAGTGTGTGTGAGTGTTTCACCTGCGCAGAATTAGCTTCTTCAACTAGTATAGTTTGTTGCTGAGGACAGCAACGTTCTAAATTTTGGAATTGTTCGCATACCATATGTGAAACCTGCTAACTGCGAAATTGCACAGCGGAGACGTCTAATAGAAAATTTTTCTGAAAAAAGGGAGATACTTTAACCTTTCTTTTTCTTATTTTCTATAATTTTTAATTCAATTTTTTTATTCAATTTTTGTTTTAGAAAAAAATCAAAAGAAAAAACCAAAAAAAGAGAGAGTGAATTCCTGAACAAGCATTCCTAGATTTTGCAAAAGCTTACTCAGTAATTAATTAGATTCAATCAGAAGAAGCATGATATCTGTGGAGAATTAAATTTTTAGACAATCTAAGAGTGATGATTGCTCGTTTGTATAACTGATTTGGTGAATTATTTTTAGATAATGCTTGATGTAAATTTTGAAATTAGATTCTAGCTTGAATTATATCTGTGCGAATTGAACCTAAACAAATTTTTTTTTCAGAGAGGCCTCACTGTAGTAGTCTTCTAGAACTTGATCTATTTCTCTAGCTTGGATGCATTACTGACATGATAAAGGCATGTTTATTATTGTTAACTTAGAGCTAAATAGCCAACCTAAAAGAATTTTCCATTGTTAGCCCTTTTGAGCCTTAGACCAATTTATTCAAAAACCAGATGAAAATTACTTAACCATTTCTCCATTGACACACCTTGAAAGAGATTGAAATGTTGATCGAAGGAAAAAGTCAAGGTACTTCTTAAAAGAAAAGTTAAGTAAGTTGAAAAAGGAAACAGAAGAATGGTCTGCAAAAATACTGGAAAAATGCAGCTCAAAAGAGAAAAGAAAGAAAACATTTGCAAACAAGGAAAGAAAAGAAAAAGGTAGTGAAAAGGGAAAATAATCTCAAATTGATGAAAAATGGCAGAATTAAAAGACTGAGAAGAAAGTATTGTCAAAAATCTCAGTATCTCAGTCTCTCAAATTAATTAGCCTCTATCCAAAAGATTCTTACCCTCAAGTCAGGCCAAGTTATAACCTATCAAAGACCTTTTGATCATTTTTTGCATGTCAAATGAGTTCCTCAATTTTAGGAATTTGAGAATATGATCAAGCCTATGGAATCACTACTACACTGATGGAATAAGTGTGAGACCTTCAAATACTAGAGTGATGAGAGTTACATATTTATCCAGTGAGGAACATTCAAGTTATACATGGATAGCAGTCTAATCTCTTAAGATATTCAATTCCATGTTTTTCTCCACAGAGTTAATCCTTGCTTCTAACTTTAATCTAGTACATTGCTGAGGACAGCAACATTCAAATCTGGGAATTGTTTGATATGCCTCCAGCATAGATATGATTTTAAGCCAAAAAGATAAAGAATCTTGGTCAATCTTGAATAATAAGGGCTAGAATTGTTATTAATTTGTCCTTACTAATTTTCTATTGATTTTGTAGGGAAACAGGACAAAAAGAAACCCATTTGGAAGTACCAGACTGAAGTCCCACGCTATTAGCGTGAAACCCACGCTAGTAGCGCCAGAAGAAATTTTTCATCCAGAGACTCCCACGCTATTAGCGTGGAACTGGCGCTAGTAGCGCCAGCCATTCAAAACTCCCACGGTAGTAGCGTGAACCATCAGTATGGTGAATAAAACTCCCACGCTAATAGCGCCAAACTGCACTAGTAGCAAGGCATAAACTGCACTTCAGACTGAATCAAAGGAAGATTGGACCAAGATACACAATGAAGATTCGATCAAGATTTCTAAGCAAGGCATTAACTCTATAAATAGAGACTCAGACCTCAGAGACAAAAAATCTTTGGCTGGAGAGAATTCTTGGAGGCTCACGCTGGAGATCAGGATTCTGACGGAGTTGAAGAACGAAGAGCATTGATCCTTCATCTTCTTCTTCTTTTTCTTTATTGTTTTCATGAATTCTTTTTATTATTTTAATTTGTTAAGCCAGATATGTCTGGCTAATTTCTTTTTGTAGTTGGGATCACGGACCCGATGTGAATCCTTTATATTTTCTGTATTGATATTTTATAAGTTATTAGTTAGTTTGTTTCATTCTACCTGTGTTAATTTTTCCATATCCTGTTTAGAATTGGCCACTCTAAATTATAGGGCTTTGAGGGTTAGAATTCACAATAGACATATTGGAGTTTTAATCTGGACAAAAGTAGAATAACAATTTGTGTATGATCTAGACATAGGCTTACATAGATTGCAGACTCATAATTCATTTGCTTAATGCTTAATTCAAGAGGGATTACTAAGACATTAGAATTCTGATTAGGGTAAAGGGTTGAAATCACTAAGACATTAGGGTTCAACTATTTTATAGGGAAATAATGAATTGTCTGAACGAACGAATTAATTAATTATAAAATACAATATAGGAATATAAGGGAGGATCAGAGGTGAAGTGCATCCTGGCTACATCCTTTTTATAAATTTTTCATCAATATTTTCTCGCGTTCTTGATCGTTTCTTGCATGCGTTCAAAATTAATTGTTATTAATTTTCTGTTTTAAATATTATTGTTTTTAAATTCTGTTTTGAATTCCAAAATCAATTACTTTCACAAACCAATCCAATTTTTATTTTCCAACTTAAGGGGAATAGTTAAACTAGTACTTGGTGCATTAATCCTCGTGAGAACGATACTCTACTTATCACTTTATTACTTGAAACGAACGGTATACTTGCTGATTTCGCAACACCCGTGAGAAGCATTTGAGAACTGAAATATGCAGAATGGTGTTGCCTTCCTCGTCCTCCCAGTTTAGAACTGTTACGACCTGATAGATCGTGATGTCCAATCAGAGATTGATATGTTAATACAGGATCTATTTGCCATCTCTCAGGTACCTATGGGGGAGTTACCTTAGAGATCAGCGGATCACTATGCACAATAATACAATCGACATAGTCAAGGCGTGGGGTGTGTGCACAGTGACAAGCTAAGAGAGAGGGTTTAGAGTGTGCGTACCTTATTGATTTAACCCCATATTTTTAGATGGGTTACCTGGCAGGAGTGGACTTCTGTGCCTCTTAGGAGTATTGGGGGTCCAATTGTTGATCCATTGCTATTGTAGTAGGATTAGTATAATTAAGGAATATTTTCTTAATTCCCTCTTAGCTGTTAGCTCTATTTGGGCCTTCTAGAATGTGGGCCTTTGTCAGGTCCATAACAGTTGCCCCCAGCCTGGTAGTTTGGTTGTATAGGTTTTCAGGGTGTAATAACAGTAATCTCTCCATTTGAATTTTCTTTGCATGTTTTATTCAAGTTGGCATAGTCGTATTCTTACTTTGACTTGGCATCTTCATCGAAGAAAATTTCTTTGGGCTGGAACTTTTCTTGGCCGACTTAATTGGGCCAGCGATTGCAGCTATTGTCTCTTTCATTCATTCAACCGGTTTTAGTCAACCGAGTATTGAATATGTTGTTTTCGTCTTTCTCCCTCCATCTTTTTTTTTGCTGAGGTGGTGCTTTGGTGAGGCAGTGTTTGCCTCCTTTTAACATCGAGCTTAGCTTCTCTTCCCGAGGCTTTCGTTTTGAGCCCGACTTATTGCACCATGGCTTTACTGATTCATATCAGCTTTTCAACGTCGACTGAAGAAAATGACCTGGCCAAGGTCTTTTATGTGGATTTTGCTTTTTGCTTTTTGCTTTTCACCCGATTTTCTTAACTAGGTTTTAAAATTTGAGGCGTCACGGTGACTTGATCAGGGTCGTATCAATCTGCCCCTTATTTTTTAAGCCTGATTTCATTTATCACAGCTTGCACACATGTTGTTTATTTTGACAACATTTAGGATTCAGAAGCGTCCTTTCGTTTTCCTATGCCTCGACTAGAAGCCACAGTCCTGCAGTGTGCTTTCTATTTCTAACCCGTTTTCTATCCAGGTTCTTGCACGTTGCTAGACGTAGGTTTCAAATACATTGGTTTTATAATATTTAACTCGGCTTCTTGCCAGAGTGTCATTTTTGACTTCGGCTTATTTCTCCGTTTTGACTTGTGAGCCGTTTCGGATTAGGGTGCGATCCTTTCTCCAAGATACATCTCTCCAAACCATCTTCATTTTATCCCGGATTGGGGGTGTGATCCTTAATTAGGCACACCTAGAGAAGGAATCATACATATTCATTAATGACATTTTAATTAGTCAAGTAAATATACAAGACTTATCCATTTATTGATTCCATTTCCTTTTTACATACTCATATGCCAATAATATGTCCAACACAAGTCTAGACCATTAATTACATATTTTAGTTCATAAGAAAGTGTTACCTTATAACAAAATCAACTATGTGATTTAAGCACTTCAACCATCTTAGAATTACACTCTAAGGAAACCAAGATAACTTGTATTATTTTCAACTTATCCTAGCCATATTCCTTCATGGTCGTGACACACATAGGTCATATAAGGTGTTTATTTGTTCCCTAAGTCCATAATAACTCATTAGACTCTTAGTCCATCAATAAACTCTCTTAGATTAAGGCCTTTTCCACTTAACTTACAACTAATCAAGATATTTATCATCAATATATGTCATTCATAAACTTGAACATTATTTAGTATAAGTTACTAAGAGGTTCCCATAAACCCACTTAGCCTAAATCTCATTTTTACGGTTTTTTTATAATTGACACGCTTCGGTTTTCTAGTCACTGTGTGCAACCCACTTTCTATAACATTCTCATATTTTAGTACGTTAATCTAGACTCAATTAACTTTCCAACAAGGCATCGCATGCCTCATTTGGAGTTCTCTAACTCTGGTTCTCACCGTTTGAAGTTGGACAAGCAAAATTGCCTGCCAACTCCAAACAGAGCCCCAAACATCCCTCACCATTTCTGCGATTCTGGAAAATCTACTAAACCAATTGATCTAAAATTTTTACACAGAAAATTAGACATCTTGAGCTTTAATTTGATATATAATGAGTATAATTTGAGTACGAAATGAGGGAGAAACAATTCATGGAAGATGCAAACTCGTACAGCCCCTGCACATGTCCTCCCTGAGCAGTCTCCACTCAATCGGACCTACAGATGTCTACACATTTTCAAATGGTACCAAATTTTGATATAACATAGCTGACATCTCAAGCTTCAAAATGATATATGCAAAGTCCCTATTGGACCTCTATGGAGGGATATATACTCTCCTAAGTTAGCCT
The DNA here is from genome assembly GCF_033153095.1 of Gastrolobium bilobum. Classification (NCBI taxonomy): domain Eukaryota; kingdom Viridiplantae; phylum Streptophyta; class Magnoliopsida; order Fabales; family Fabaceae; genus Gastrolobium; species Gastrolobium bilobum. Next base: position 89,394 of record NW_026899830.1, read on the forward strand.
AAAATTTGGTCATTTAACCAAAATGTGTTTAATTAGCAAATCCTAATTAGGTTTAGTTGGAAACCCTAAGTGAACATAATTTTTGGGTTTTTCACTTTAATATATTCCTTATGTAATTCTACATCATCAATTATGTACTAGTTCATTAACTTCACTAATTACATGATTAGTGATCCTAAACCTTAATTAAGTCAAATTTTAGGGTTTAAGAGTTAATTAATCAATTATGCTTAATCCACCTCACATAATCCCTTCATTAGTGCCCTAATTAAGTCTTAGAACATATTTTAAAACATCAAACCCTAATATATATATATATATATATATATATATATATATGGTTGAATTGCATAGTCATAAGATTAGGATTTTTACTAGTCTTTTTAACACACTTTCATGATTTAATTAAGTCCCTCAAGCCATTAGTCCACAAAGGTGTCATCTTTACTAATTTTAACCATCAAACCTTAATTAATATGGATGGGGCAGAATTATAACATATGATTTTAGGGTTTTTAGTTCATCCACATCAAGAACAACTCACACATCCACCAAAGGTGACACTTTCTCTTACAAGTCTTCATCTTTCTTGAGTTTTAGATTTCCACCAACACATTTAAACACCAAGACTCCATTTTAAAGAAAATACAACATCATTAACATCATAAGCTCCTTATGGCCAAAATTAAATGTGGTGGAAAGGAGGATTTTTGGTCATGGATTCAAGCCTTACCTCTCCAAGGTGACTCCTTTAGTTCAAGCTCTAACATTTACTTACCAAGAATGCTTCTTTTTCACCAAGAACACACCTTCATGGAATATTCAAGGATTTAGAACCAAGAACGTGAATTTAAAAGAGCAAAGGTAGGGTTTTTCAAGAAGGAAATGCAAGGAACTTACACTAGGAACTCAAAGAATGACCAAAGGAAGTGTGTTCTTCAACAAAGATCTTCAATCACAATTTTTCTGCCATAAAAGGAAGAAAATGGAGCTTCTTTATGGAGGAATTTCAGCCACAAAATTTTGGTTCCAAGGTTAAAAAATACTAGCTTTCACAAGTTCAAGAGCTAAGGAACAAGATTGGTGAAGAATGTTTTGGATTTTGATGAAGTTTAAGTGGTGAAATCTTAGAGAAAAGGTGGAGAAAATTTGTAAACCTCCAAGGTAGAGAGAGAAGTGATTGGGTTGCTGATGAGGGTGAGGAAGAGAAGGTTCCTTATGTTTTTAGGGTTTTGCCATGTCACCTGAGTGACTTTCTGTCATTTAGTGACACCCGATGTAATTTTTCTTTGAACTGTTATCATATTTTTACCCGGAAACCCCCAAGATCCCAACTTTACGTAACTAATATTAAGTTTGTTTAATTAACATGTTCTAACTCAAAAATCTAATTAGTAACTCACAGATACGCTTACTGCTGTTTAACTACACTGTAGTCTTTACGGGTATCCTTAACTGTACCATGACTTCATAACTTTCTTAATTTTATATCATTGGTCTAATTATGACTTGTTTGGCATATATTGGACTTATCTTCTCTTTTCTCATCTTTTTCTCGTTTCTGTACTATACTGGCTGCTGTCACATCAGTACAAAATACTCGGTAACAGTTATTTTATCAAAATACCCCAATATGGGTATCAGAATTCATGGAATGAAATCCTCTTATCATTTATGATTTTTATATCCTTAGAATAATCTTCTATCTCAGATTCCTTGATTAGGGTTAGTCAGATACTTGTTACTGCCTCAACAATACAAGCTATTAGGTCAAAACTTACTTTATCAGAATACCCACAATATGGGTGTCAATCTTTACAGAATTGAATTCTAAACTCATCTATGATACTGATATTATTAGAATAAATTTTTAACTCAGATTCACCTAATTAGGGTTATTTTACAGTCTACTGCTGCATCAGTAGTCAAAATTAACATGCAGAAATTCACCTGTTTAAAATACCAACAATATGGATATCAAAATTCATATAATTTCTTCCTCATCTCATTAATGACCCTTAGGTCCTCATAATAACTCTCTAATTTTGAATTATCCAAATTAGGGTTATTATCCAAATTATCTCAAATTATGGTCAAAACCATGTAAAGAAAGTTTTGTGAAAGCAAGTGTGTGAGGAGAAAAACCACCTTGAAAGTGGCAGCCTAAGAGGTGCTTTGAAGATAAGAGTTTTGGTTCTAAAAGCTTGGAGAATACTCCTTAGACCATTGTGATGACATCTACGGTAAGAAATCATACTTTCATGTGAGTTTGATAACACTTTGAATTATAGGTTTTCAAGGAAAAATATTGTATAAATAGTGATATCCAAGTGTGATTTGGACTTGGCTGTAGTTAAAAATTATGCTTATTGTGACACCCTCCCCTGTACGCGTCCAAGGGAGTTGTCTGCTAAGCGGATTAGAGTCGTAACGAATTTTTAATAAATACAGAACTACGTTTTCAAGTTACTAATTGATGTGGTTGTAATATAGTTGATTTTCCAGGTTTAAAATACTAAGCTTTAAGGTCAAAAGAGCATACTTTATCAATATATTTTATGGATTAATTGTTAGTTTTTCATTTTCCATGTTATTTCTCACTCAAGTTTATATTTGGATAGGAATTTAGCATGGAAAAATGAGAATTTGCGCAGAAGGAAAATTTGGATCAGATGGGCGGCGCTATCAGCGCGGAATAAATGCATTTTCAGTGAAAATTCCGCGCCATCAGCGCGGAAGAAGTATGATCGGCGCCATCAGCGCGACTTAATTCAAATTCAGTGTAAAAACGGCGCCATCAGCGCCGGGTTTCGAGCAGAAAGACACCGTGTTTTGAACGCGTGTGAGCAAAATAAAAGGAGGGGGAGTCAGAAGACAAGACAGACAGACGAAGAGGGGGAGAACTTGGAGAGCTTTTTGCAGAGATCGATCTTGGAGATTATTTTCTCTTCCTTTTGAATTTCTATTCTTCTTTTATGGATCATTGTAATTCAGCTATGACCATGTCTGGCTAGTTTCCTTCATTGTGGGTAGGGTCACAAACCCTATGTGAACCTTTTGTTTAGTTATGGATTGGTTTACTTTTCGCTCTTTAATTTAATTGATTTATGCCTACTCTGTGCGTATTGCTTATCGTTTATATTAAATCTGATCAGTTTAGTAGTGAATGATAACCTGAGGGTTAAAACCTAGATAGAAATATTGGGGTTTTGGTCCAGAAATGGGGTAAGATAATAATTAACATGCGTGCTAGGAATAGACGCATTCTTGATTACAAACGTTTAATTTATCTGTGTAATGCTTGATCTCAATTGAAACATTGCAAGGAATTGAGGTTTTAATTGTGATTAAAGGGCTAAATTTGCAAGGAATTGGGGTTTAGCTAATAATTGTTTGGACGATAAATTGTTTGATTGTTTATTTTAATTGAGCATTGTGAATCAATCCGTAGTGAAAAGAGGGGATCATAGGGCGAGTGTACTTACCTGCAATATCTCTCATATTTTTATCCAAATCATTCTGCATCATTCTCTTATTTTTAAAATCCAAAAATACTTCTTTGTCTTTAATTTCTATTGTTCTTCAAATCACTTGGGTTTTATATCTTGAAAGGACGTTTATAAGATATTCGCTCACAATCCCTGTGGAGACGATAACTTACTTATCACTTTATTACTTGAACGATCGGTACACTTGCCGGTGAGCATCAAGTTTTTGGCGCCGTTACCGGGGATTGTGATTCCTTATATCTTATAATCTTGAATTTCAAGATTTTTCTTTCTTTTGTGATTATTTTATTTTATTTTCTTCTGTTCTTGTTTTAATTTGTTTTGAACACTGCTACTAATCTTCTCTTGAAGTTTTATGCGAGGCAAGGTTGATCATACAGAATTGTTATTTGATCCTGAAATTACAAGGTTTGAAAGGAGAAACAGGAGACTTGCTCAGAAGAAATCAAAAGTGCCAAGTGCTCAATCTGAAGAAGCACCTGAAATCCCAACCATGGCAGCGAATAATGAAGCTGAAAATCCACTTATGGATACCATCCTCACTCCATCCTTCAACAGGCCTAATTCAAGTATTGTCCAACCGAATATTGCTGACAATAATTGGGAGTTGAAGTCTTCCATAATTCAGTTGGTGGAGAGAGTTCAATTTGGAGGAGATGAGCATGAGGATCCTCACAGGTTCATAGACCGGTTCTTAATGATCTGTGACTCAACCAAGCACCCTCGGGTGTCTGATGATGCTATCCGGTTGAGATTATTCCCTTTTGCTGTAAAGAGAGAAGCACTTAGCTGGCTGGAGAGGCAGCCTGCACGGAGCATAGCTACATGGGATGATTTGTCTACAAAGTTCTTTGCGGAGTTCTTTTCCATGGATAGATACAATCAAATAGTGAATGATATCACCAACTTCCCTCAAACTGAGGGTGAAACATTGTGTACAGCCTGGAACAGGTTCAATGACTTGATGAGGAGGTGCCCTCATTATAATTTGACTGCTGGTGATGAAGTCAGAATATTTTTCAACGGCATCACACCTGAAGATAGAATGGTTTTGAATGGTGCAGCTGGTGGTACTATTAAAACCATGAGGGCGAATGAAACTCTGGAGCTGATAGAGAAGATGGCCAGGAATGAAAATCAAGGGGTATCTTCAAAGTCTAAGAAAGGTAGCCTTCATCTGGAAGGTAATGAGTCAGTTCTGGCTGAGAATAAATTGCTAGCTCAACAAATGGCTAGTTTGACTTCCAGGCTTGACAAGATGCAGATCGCAGGAGTTCAAGCTCAGTCTGTTGCCTTTGTCTGTGACTACTGTACGGACAATCATGCTCCTAATGAATGTCCATCTCTTGCTTCTTCTGCTTCACCTCAACAAATGCAGGTGAATGGTATATGGTATGACCAGCGCGCTCAGCAGCCAAATCTTCAGAGAAATCAGAATTTTTCTGGTGGTGGTGGTAACAATTTTCAGCAGAGAGCTTAGGGAGTTGGCATGGATTTCAAATCTAATAATTATACTCAGCCTTCACAGAATCAACAACGAGAGCCTGCTGAGTGGGAAAAAGCCTTTGCACAAATGGCCAAGACTTCGAATGAGATGGCTCAGACCACTAATACCTTTATGGAGGAAACTAGAGCCAACAACAAAAATACAAATGCTTCCATAAAGAACCTGGAGAATCAGATAGGCCAATTGGCAAAGCAAGTTTCAGAAAGAATTCCAGGTACTTTTCCTAGTAACACAGTTACAAATCCCAAGGATGATTGTATGTTTGTCACAACTAGAAGTGGAAAAGTGGTAGCAGCTCCAGAAAAGCCGAGAATAAATATGGACGCTGAAAAGAAGCTAAAGGAGGTTAAGGAGCCAGAAAAAGAAATTGCAAAACCGGCTGAAGTGGAGAAGCCAGTTGAAAAGAAGAAGTTTGAGCTGAGTCCTGAATATGTGCGAGCCATGGCACCTTATCCTGACAGATTCAAGAAGGAGGATCAGAAGCAACAATATGGAAGGTTTCTTGATATATTCAAGAAATTGCATATCAATATCCCTTTTGCTGAAGCCTTGACTAGCATGCCAAATTATGCCAAGTTCATGAAGGATTTGTTGTCAAGAAAGCACAAGTTGCAAGAATGCCAAACGGTGACACTTACTGAGGAGTGTAGTGCTATTATTACAAAGAAGTTCCCGCCTAAGTGTCATGATCCAGGGAGCTTCAATATTTCTGTTGAAATTGGTAACACAAAAATTGGCAGAGCATTATGTGATCTAGGGGCTAGCATTAATTTGATGCCCCTTTCTATTTGTAATTCCTTGGGGATCACCGAGTTGAAGCCTACTTTAGCATCTCTTCAACTTGCTGATAAGTCTTTAAGGAAGCCTAGTGGAATAATTGAAGATGTTCTTGTGAAGGTGGACAAGTTCATCTTCCCTGCTGATTTTGTGGTGCTGGACATGGAAGGGGGAGCTGAAATGCCTCTTTTGCTGGGTAGACCTTTCTTAGCTACATCTCGTGCACTGATTGATGTTGAAAGCGGGAAGCTCGAGCTAAGAATGAATGATGAAACCGTTACTATTCACGTTTTCGATTCTCTAAAACAGTCTTCTCACAAAGACGATTGTTTTAGTTTTGAAGTCGTAAAGAAAGAAAAAGATGTAGCGGTTGAGGTTCCTGAAAAAGCAGATGATTACAAGGAAGATGGAACCTCAAAAGTGGAATTGAAGGATCTTCCTCAAACTTTAAAAGATGATGTCAAAGAGGTGAAGACGTCTCAAAGGAGGCGTAATCTGATATTGAAGAAGGTACTAAGAAAGGAAGTGGTGAAACTCTTTGATACGAGTTGGAAGAGACACCGAGACTCTATCTCTCGGAAAAATCAAAGCTTCAAAGAGTTCTTAACATGGCTTCATGGTTTGGAACAAATCTGGGAATGGTGGTCTCATACACCAAAGCATCCAGTACCACCGGATCCTCCATTTGCTGGGTCATCCCACGCTGCTGAGGGGGATGACATGGAGGGTTGATTATATCTCCTTGCTGACGGAGATTTTGTATATTAGTTTATTTTTCTGTTTCGTATTTTTAGTTGTTTTGTGTTGATATATCTCTTTCTGATGTTTTAATGTGCGCATTATAGTTTATCCTATATGCCACTGATTGTTCCATTGTGCAGGTTTTTCTTCCTTCTTGAGGTTTCATTATTGCTGAGGACAACAATGTTCTAAATCTGGGAATGGAAGGCCAAGCATGCTAATGGAGTACAACGTTATCAGGGGAGATATTCTAACCAATTTTTTTAGTTTTATTTTTTTTTATTTTTTTTAAGTTGTTTGTGTGCTCTTATAAAGAATTTTTTTTTTGGAAATTTTGGAAAATATGATTCTAAATCATGCACAGGTTTAAATGTGTTCCCTATGCAACTTGCATGATTATATTTAAGGAAGCATATTTGTTATAAAAATCTAGCATGACATTACTTGGGCATGATTAGTTTTCATGATTGCTCGTTTGATTGAATTCTGTGATTTGAAAGATTAATGATGTTTGATGTTCTTGTGATGAAGTCTAGCTTGATAGCCATAGCTAGTGAGGTTTGAGCCTATACAGTAAAATTTTTCTTGAGAGGCCTCACTAGAATAGCACTCTAGAACTTGCTCTATTTCTCTGTTATGCATGCATTGATTGAAATGATAAAGGCATTTTATTCTTGTTAGCCTATGGCCAAATAGCTCTCCTTATGAATTTTCCATTGTTAGCCCCTTTGAGCCTGAGCCTATTTGTTCATGATACCTGATTGATTGTTTAACCTTGTCCATGCCTACCTTGATTGAGATTGAAATTGATATGTTGAAAAATAAATAAGAAATTGAGGTAAGCTCCACTAAGGTTAAGTAATTAAGGGTCACCCACAAAGAAAAAAAAGACACAAAAACAGAAAATTCTCGAAAAGAAAGAAAGATGATATGTATGAAGATCTTAAGAATAAATGTGGGTGAAAGGAATTGATTCCCGAAATTCTGTGGGAATGTAAGTGGAGCAACACCGTTGAGTTGAAAATGTCTTTGAGTTGTGAATTTATCAGTTTTTCAATCTCATCGTAAATTAGCCACTATCCATATATCCTTACCCCTAGTCAGGCCAAGATACATCCTGTGAAGTCCTTTTGATCAATTGTTGCATGTGTAATATTCCTTATTTTTAGGAATTTAGAGAATATGGTCAAGCTTATGGTAGTGCTATTGTTGTGATGGACTGAGTGATTTCTATCCCCCTAAACACTAAGTGTTGAGTGATACATGTTTATCTTGGTGAGGGGTGATCAAGTTAGATTCTAATGTTCATGAGGGCAGAGAGCATTGTTAAGATTTCTTTGCATTGAATCAGTCATGCTTAGTATAGTGATTTCTTGATTGTCTGAGTAATGGTATGCTGGATTGATGACTGCTTGTTTCTCCATGTGAAATCTAGTTTGTTGCTGGGGACAGCAACATTTAAATCTGGGAATGATTTGATGTGGTTGTAATATAGTTGATTTTCCAGGTTTAAAATACTAAGGTCAAAAGAGCATACTTTATCAATATATTTTATGGATTAATTGTTAGTTTTTCATTTTCAATGTTATTTCTCACTCAAGTTTATATTTGGATAGGAATTTAGCATGGAAAAATGAGAATTTGCGCAGAAGGAAAATTTGGATCAGATGGGCGGCGCTATAAGCGCGGAATAAATGCATTTTTAGTGAAATTTCCGCGCCATCAGCGCGGAAGAAGTATGATCGGCGCCATCAGCGCGGTTTAATTCAAATTCAGTGTAAAAACGGCGCCATCAGCGCCAAGTTTCGAGCAAAAAGACACCGTGTTTTGAACGCGTGCAAGCAAAATAAAAGGAGGGGGAGTCAGAAGACAAGATAGACAGACGAAGAGGGGGAGAACTTGGAGAGCTTTTTGCGGAGATCGATCTTGGAGATTATTTTCTCTTCCTTTTGAATTTCTATTCTTCTTTTATGGATCATTGTAATTCAGCTATGACCATGTCTGGCTAGTTTCCTTCATTGTGGGTAGGGTCACAAACCCTATGTGAACCTTTTGTTTAGTTATGGATTGGTTTACTTTTCGCTCTTTAATTTAATTGATTTATGCCTACTCTGTGCGTATTGCTTATCGTTTATATTAAATCTGATCAGTTTAGTAGTGAATGATAATCTGAGGGTTAAAACCCTAGATAGGAATATTGGGGTTTTGGTCCAGAAAGGGGGTAGGATAATAATTAACATGCGTGCTAGGAATAGACGTATTCTTGATTACAAACGTTTAATTTATCTGTGTAATGCTTGATCTCAATTGAAACATTGCAAGGAATTGGGGTTTTAATTGTGATTAAAGGGCTAAATTTGCAAGGAATTGGGGTTTAGCTAATAATTGTTTGGACGATAAATTGTTTGATTGTTTATTTTAATTGAGCA